>NC_052329.1:6172283-6472283 GCF_016432855.1 Salvelinus namaycush | reverse complement strand
TGGACAACAGGCACTCTCCGAGTTTGTGGACAACAGGCACTTCTCCGAGTTTGTGGACAACAGGCACTCTCCGAGTTGCCACTGCCCTAGTGATGTCTTTTTAGGAAGGAAGTTGTCCAGGCCACTTTTATGTCTGTTTTTAGATGTTGATATTATATCTACATGCACGCAGCAGTTTCCACACTTACATCTCTAGATGCTGTTTTCCACTGTGCCCTTAGACTCATTACTGGTGATTTTTATTTTAGAACGCACCATTGTATCAAAAGTTGAGTTGAACATCTCTGTCTTTAAGAAGAGGTTCAGCATCTCTGTCTTTAAGAAGAGGTTCAACATCTCTGTCTTTAAGAAGAGGTTCAGCATCTCTGTCTTTAAGAAGAGGTTCAACATCTCTGTCTTTAAGAAGAGGTTCAACATCTCTGTCTTTAAGAAGAGGTTCAGCATTCCATTCTGTTTATTTACAAAGTGCTTCTGCAGAATTTTCCCGAATGTACCTGACAACACTGGTCAAGGTCACAACAATAGAATGCAGTACAAGAGCACAATACTGAGTAGTGCTAGGGGTTCCAATGGTGGCTTCTGATTTAGGGAGTGCTGCATTTTTGTTTTTTATGCTCCTGAGATGTGGATGTGTTGCAGGGGAGGCTCAGGGTTGGATGTGTTGCAGGGGAGGCTCAGGGTTGAATGCGTTGCCGGGGAGGCTCAGGGTTGAATGCGTTGCCGGGGAGGCTCAGGGGAGGATGCGTTGCAGGGGAGGCTCAGGGAAGGATGCGTTGCAGGGGAGGCTCGGGAGGATGCGTTGCAGGGGAGGCTCAGGGGTGGATGCGTTGCAGGGGAGGCTCAGGGTTGGATGCGTTGCAGGGGAGGCTCAGGGTTGGATGTGTTGCAGGGGAGGCTCAGGGTTGGATGCGTTGCAGGGGAGGCTCAGGGGAGAATGCGTTGCAGGGGAGGCTCAGGGTTGGATGCGTTGCAGGGGAGGCTCAGGGTTGGATGCGTTGCCGGGGAGGCTCAGGGTTGGATGCGTTGCCGGGGAGGCTCAGGGTTGGATGCGTTGCCGGGGAGGCTCAGGGTTGGATGCGTTGCCGGGGAGGCTCAGGGTTGGATGCGTTGCCGGGGAGGCTCAGGGTTGGATGCGTTGCAGGGGAGGCTCAGGGTTGGATGCGTTGCAGGGGAGGCTCAGGGTTGGATGCGTTGCAGGGGAGGCTCAGGGTTGGATGCGTTGCCGGGGAGGCTCAGGGTTGGATGCGTTGCCGGGGAGGCTCAGGGTTGGATGCGTTGCCGGGGAGGCTCAGGGTTGGATGCGTTGCCGGGGAGGCTCAGGGTTGGATGCGTTGCCGGGGAGGCTCAGGGTTGGATGCGTTGCCGGGGAGGCTCAGGGTTGGATGCGTTGCCGGGGAGGCTCAGGGTTGGATGCGTTGCCGGGGAGGCTCAGGGTTGGATGCGTTGCCGGGGAGGCTCAGGGTTGGATGCGTTGCCGGGGAGGCTCAGGGTTGGATGCGTTGCCGGGGAGGCTCAGGGTTGGATGCGTTGCCGGGGAGGCTCAGGGTTGGATGCGTTGCCGGGGAGGCTCAGGGTTGGATGCGTTGCCGGGGAGGCTCAGGGTTGGATGCGTTGCCGGGGAGGCTCAGGGTTGGATGCGTTGCCGGGGAGGCTCAGGGTTGGATGCGTTGCCGGGGAGGCTCAGGGTTGGATGCGTTGCCGGGGAGGCTCAGGGTTGGATGCGTTGCCGGGGAGGCTCAGGGTTGGATGCGTTGCCGGGGAGGCTCAGGGTTGGATGCGTTGCCGGGGAGGCTCAGGGTTGGATGCGTTGCCGGGGAGGCTCAGGGTTGGATGCGTTGCCGGGGAGGCTCAGGGTTGGATGCGTTGCCGGGGAGGCTCAGGGTTGGATGCGTTGCCGGGGAGGCTCAGGGTTGGATGCGTTGCCGGGGAGGCTCAGGGTTGGATGCGTTGCAGGGGAGGCTCAGGGTTGGATGCGTTGCAGGGGAGGCTCAGGGGAGGATGCGTTGCCGGGGAGGCTCAGGGGAGGATGCGTTGCCGGGGAGGCTCAGGGGAGGATGCGTTGCCGGGGAGGCTCAGGGGAGGATGCGTTGCCGGGGAGGCTCAGGGGAGGATGCGTTGCCGGGGAGGCTCAGGGGAGGATGCGTTGCCGGGGAGGCTCAGGGGAGGATGCGTTGCCGGGGAGGCTCAGGGGAGGATGCGTTGCCGGGGAGGCTCAGGGTTGAATGCGTTGCCGGGGAGGCTCAGGGGAGAATGCGTTGCCGGGGAGGCTCAGGGTTGGATGCGTTGCAGGGGAGGCTCAGGGTTGGATGCGTTGCAGGGGAGGCTCAGGGGAGAATGCGTTGCCGGGGAGGCTCAGGGTTGGATGCGTTGCAGGGGAGGCTCTAAGTGAAGGTTGGCTTTGTTTTTATGATCATGTTTTATAATGTAGTGTTTTGTACTGACGTTTGTATTGTGAAAAAGAGACATGGTCTCTGACACCCTGTTAAAGTACAATATATAGAACGAGTAAGGAGAGTACAGTATCAATGAGGAAATACATTTCTCATGTTTCGGCATCGAGGTTCGTAGTTCTGACTGTTTTTTCATTCCTGTGTGTCCTCCTGTAGATGCGGACGGAGTTGTATTTCCTGTCCAGTCAGAAGAACCGCGCCAGTCTGTTTGGGATGCCTCTGATCGTTCCCTGTACGGTTCACACCAGTCAGAAGGACCTGTACGATGCTGTCTGGATACAGGTGGCCCGTCTGGCCAGCCCTCTGCCCCCGCAGGAGGCCAGCAACCATGCACAGGACTGGTCAGTACCCCACACACACCACATCACACACAGGGCTAGTCGGCAAGTCTCCACTTGATGGGAAGGTTATCTTGATTTAAAGGTTAATTTTATTGACTGAAGGTGATATTGTTTGTAGGTTGTTAATAATGTAATGTGTGTATTATGCCCCTACCTACAGTGATGACAGTATGGGTTACCAGTACCCCTTCACACTGAGAGTGGTGGGGAAGGATGGCAACTCATGTGCCTGGTGTCCCTGGTACAGGTGAGGCCTCCTCCACCATCATCATCAAAACACACACTTCTCTTCTATTACTGTATCCATCTCATGTTTGGGAAACGGCGTGTGTGTGTGGGAAACAGCGTGTGTGGAGGGGGAAACGGCGTGTGTGTGGAGGGGGAAACGGCGTGTGTGTGTAGGGGGAAACGGCGTGTGTGTGGAGGGGGAAACGGCGTGTGTGTGGAGGGGGAAACGGCGTGTGTGTGGGGGGGGAAACGGCGTGCGTGTGGGGAGGGAAACGGCGTGCGTGTGGGGAGGGAAACGGCGTGCGTGTGGGGGGGGAAACGGCGTGCGTGTGGGGGGGGAAACGGCGTGCGTGTGGGGGGGGAAACGGCGTGTGTGTGGAGGGGGAAACGGCGTGTGTGTGTGGAGGGGGAAACGGCGTGTGTGTGGGGAGGGAAACGGCGTGTGTGTGGAGGGGGAAACGGCGTGTGTGTGTGGAGGGGGAAACGGCGTGTGTGTTGGTACCATCTCTGTGCTTCTGCTCGTGTGTGTGTGATTTGTGTGTTCAGGTTCTGTCGAGGCTGTGCGGTGGACTGTACGGAGGACAGGGCCTCGGTAGGAAACGCCTGCATAGCTGTCGACTGGGACCCTACAGCCCTACACCTCCGCTACCAGACCTCACAGGAGAGGGTAATGTTCACTCACCACCCCGTTCACCAAAGTGGTTCGCTTCTACAGACAGTGAGTCACGTAGCCGGAGCTTTCTATGTAAAACAGGCAGACAGGCATCGAGGCATTCAGTTACTGTTTGATTGAATGTTAGAATGGGCATAAGGAATGACAAGAGCGTGGTATGATCATCGGTGCCATGCATGCTGGATCCAGTATCTCAGAAACGGCTGACCTCCTGGGCTCTTCACGTACGACGGTGTCTCGGGTTTACCGAGAACGGTGCTGCAAACAAAACACATCCAGTAAGCTGCAGTCCTGTGGGGCGAAAACCGCTCGGTGATGAGAGAAGTCGGAGGAGAATGGCAAGAATCGTGCACGCTTACAGGCGGGCCACAAACAGACAAATAACGGCGCATAATCAATCAATCAAATGTATTTATAAAGCCCTTCTTACATCAGCTGATATCTCAAAGTGCTGTACAGAAACCCAGCCTAAAACCCCAAACAGCAAGCAATGCAGGTGTAGAAGCACGGTGGCTAGGAAAAACTCCCTAGAAAGGCCAGAACCTAGGAAGAAACCTAGAGAGGAACCAGTCTATGAGGGGTGGCCAGTCCTCTTCAGGCTGTGCCGGGTGGAGATTATAACAGAACATGGCCAAGATGTTCAAATGTTCATAGATGCCCAGCAGGGTCAGATGATAATAATCACAGTGGTTGTCGAGGGTGCAACAAGTCAGCACCTCAGGAGTAAATGTCAGAACAGCATCTCGGAACACAATTTGTCGGTCTTTGTCACGGATGGGATATTGCAGCAGACGACCACACCGGGTTCCAGTCCTATCAGCTAAAAACAAGAAGAAGCGGCTCCAGTGGGCACGCCATCACCAACACTGGGCAATTGAGGAGTGGAAAAACATAGCCTGGTCCAACGAATCCCAGTTCCTGTTGCGTCATGCTGATGGCAGAGTCAGGATTGGGCGTAAGCAGCATGAGTCCATGGCCCCCCCCCCCCCCTCATCCTGCCTGGTGTCAACGGTACAGGCTGGTGGTGGTGATGTCATGGTGTGGGGAATGTTTTCCTAGCACACGTTAGGTCCCTTGATAGCAATTGAGCATCAGTTGAACGCCACACCTTGTAGAATCCATTCCCTGAAGAATTCAGGCTGTTCTGGAGGCAAAGTTGGATCCGACCAAGTACTAGATGAGTGTACCTAATAAACTGGCCACTGAGTGTATATCATATAGCATTTTCTACAGCCCGAAACATACTGGACCGGTACAGCCCTACACCTCCCTCTACCAGACAGGAGAGGGTCATATATATCATATATCATATCATATCATATATATATATATATAGAGAGAGAGAATATCCTACAGCCTAGTACAAGCCCTACACCTCCCTCTGCCAGACAGGAGAGGGTCAGTCATCAGATACTATAGGAAAAGATTACGTCCACACATCCACACAGGTGCTGGAGATATGTTGAGTATAAAGACGCTTCATGGCACCAGAGACCTTTACCCATATCAAATCATATCAAGGCTTCCTATCAACCCTGGCTCTGTCCCTGATCTTAGCAATGTAGTGAGGAGCAGAGTCACAGGCCCCTCTCCATTTGTCCCGTCTAACCCCGATCTCCCTGTCTCCATCTGTCCCGTCTAACCCCCTTCTCCCTGTCTCCATCTGTCCCGTCTAACCCCCTTCTCCCTGTCTCCATCTGTCCCGTCTAACCCCCTTCTCCCTGTCTCCATCTGTCCCGTCTAACCCCCTTCTCCCTGTCTCCATCTGTCCCGTCTAACCCCCTTCTCCCTGTCTCCATCTGTCCCGTCTAACCCCCTTCTCCCTGTCTCCATCTGTCCCGTCTAACCCCCTTCTCCCTGTCTCCATCTGTCCCATCTAACCCCCTCTCTGTCTCTCTAGATAGTGGAGGAGCACTGTAGTGTGCAGCAGAGTCGCAGGGCCCAGGCTGAGCCCATCAGTCTAGACAGTTGTCTGAAGGCCTTCACCAGTGAGGAGGAGCTGGGAGAGGATGAGCTCTACTACTGCTCTAAGTGCAAGACCCACCGCCTGGCCACCAAGAAGCTGGACCTGTGGAGGCTACCGCCTATACTGGTCAGAATACTGACACTGTCTACTGTAGTTAGATGTAATGAGGCTACCGCCTATACTGGTCAGAACACTGACACTGTACACTGTAGTTAGATGTTATGAGGCTACCAGATACTAGTGTTGCACAGTATACCCGAACTTTGCTACTTTTTCGATAGGAGAAGATGAAAAACGGTTCGGTACAAGATGTGTCTCACGTCATGTACGGATTGAGAGGATCCAGTCGGTCTTGTAATTTGTCTGAATCTTCTCTAGGGGGCAGCAGTAAGCTAGCCAGGCTACTTGTCTTCTCAAGGGGGCAGTAGTAAGCTAGCCAGGCTACTTGTCTTCTCAAGGGGGCGGTAGTAAGCTAGCCAGGCTACTTGTCTTCTCTAGGGGGCGGTAGTAAGCTAGCCAGGCTACTTGTCTTCTCTAGGGGGCAGTAGTAAGCTAGCCAGGCTACTTGTCTTCTCTAGGGGGCAGTAGTAAGCTAGCCAGGCTACTTGTCTTCTCAAGGGGGCAGTAGTAAGCTAGCCAGGCTACTTGTCTTCTCTAGGGGGCAGTAGTAAGCTAGCCAGGCTACTTGTCTTCTCTAGGGGGCAGTAGTAAGCTAGCCAGGCTACTTGTCTTCTCTAGGGGGCGGCAGTAAGCTAGCCAGGCTACTTGTCTTCTCTAGGGGGCAGTAGTAAGCTAGCCAGGCTACTTGTCTTCTCTAGGGGGCGGCAGTAAGCTAGTCAGGCTACTTGTCTTCTCTAGGGGGCGGCAGTAAGCTAGCCAGGCTACTTGTCTTCTCTAGGGGGCGGTAGTAAGCTAGTCAGGCTACTTGTCTTCTCAAGGGGGCGGCAGTAAGCTAGCCAGGCTACTTGTCTTCTCTAGGGGGCGGTAGTAAGCTAGCCAGGCTACTTGTCTTCTCTAGGGGGCGGCAGTAAGCTAGCCAGGCTACTTGTCTTCTCTAGGGGGCGGCAGTAAGCTAGCCAGGCTACTTGTCTTCTCTAGGGGGCGGCAGTAAGCTAGCCAGGCTACTTGTCTTCTCTAGGGGGCGGCAGTAAGCTAGCCAGGCTACTTGTCTTCTCTAGGGGGCGGTAGTAAGCTAGCCAGGCTACTTGTCTTCTCTAGGGGGCGGCAGTAAGCTAGCCAGGCTACTAGCCAGCTTGTTGACAACTGGCTCCAGAAGAAAACTGTGGGAGTAATTTGTTTACAAAGCAGATGAGGGCCAGCCCACCAAAACAACTAAGCAACAGGTGTTACAAAGCAGATGAGGGCCAGCCCACCAAAACAACTAAGCAACAGGTGTTACAAAGCAGATGAGGGCCAGCCCACCAAAACAACTAAGCAACAGGTGTTACAAAGCAGATGAGGGCCAGCCCACCAAAACAACTAAGCAACAGGTGTTACAAAGCAGATGAGGGCCATCCCACCAAAACAACTAAGCAACAGGTGTTACAAAGTAGATGAGGGCCAGCCCACCAAAACAACTAAGCAACAGGTGTTACAAAGCAGATGAGGGCCAGCCCACTGCACTGCTTTGTTGCTTAGTTGTTTTGGTGGAAGGGAGGTTTAGTTCCAAAACGACAAACTATTTTCCACATTACATTCGCATTGGAACGTTATTCTACTAGCAACTAAATTCAAATATATTTTTTGTGTGATAATGACGTGAATGTATACCAAACAATAGGTTCACCATCCTAATATTGAATGGCACACACACAATCCATGTCTCAAGGCTTAAAATCCTTCTTTAACCTGTCTCCTCACCTTCGTCTACACTGATTGAAGTGGATTTAACAAGTGACATCAATAAGGGATCATAGCTTTCACCTGGATTCACCTGGTCAGTCTATGTCATGGAAAGAGCAGGTGTTCTTAATGTTTTGTACACTAAGTGTATTCAACATGACATTCATGTGAGCATTATATGATTACATCCCAAAAGTAATGTGAAATGCACTCATTTATCTATGACAGCAATATACTGTATACTGAACACAAATATAAACGCAACATGTAAAGTGTTGGTCTCATGTTTCATGAGCTGAAATAAAATATCCCAGAAATGTTCCATATGCACAATAAGGTTATTTCTCTAAAATGTTGTGCACACATTTGTTTACATTCCTGTTAGTGAGCATTTCTCCTTTGCCAAGATAATCCATCCACCTGACAGGTGTGGCATATCAAGAAGCTGATTAAATAGAATGATCATTACACAGGTGCACCTTGTGCTGGGGACATTAAATGGCCACTTTAAAATGTACAGTTTTGTCACACAACACAATGCCACAGATGTCTCAAGTTTTGGGGGAACGTGTAATTGGCAGGCTGATTTAAGGAATGTCCACCAGAGCTGTTGCCAGATAATTTTATGTTAATTTCTCTACCATAAGCCGCCTCCAACGCCATTTTAGAGAATTTGGCAGTACATCCAACTGACCTGACAACCGCAGACCAAGTATAACCACACCAGCCCAGGATCTCCACTTCTGGCTTCTTCACCTGCAGGATTGTCTGAGACCAGCCACCCAGACATATGATGAAACAGAGGAGTATTTATGTCTGTAATAAAGCCCTTTTGTGGGGGAAAAACTAATTCTGATTGGCTGGGCCTGGCTCCCCAGTTGGGTGGGCCTATGCCCACCCATGGCTGCGCCCCTGCCCAGTCATGTGAAATCCATAGATTACGGCCTAATGAATTGTATTTATATTGACTGATTTCCTTATATGAACTGTAACTCGGTACAATCGTTGAAATTGTTGCATGTTGCGTTTTTATATTTTTGTTCAGTATATTTACACTACTTTGCATTTGTCTGGGCTTGTTAACAGTAGCCAGCTAGCAGCCCTGAGTGGAGCATTGCACCATGGGAGTTGAAATGCACTCTGGGAATCGTAGTATTTTGTTGCGTTACAACCTGTCATTTTAAATGGATTTTTATTTGGATTTCATGTAATGGACGTATACAAAATAGTCCAAATTGGTGAAGTGAAAAAATATACTAATTACTTGCGTGCATATGTATTCACCCCCTAAATAAGATCTGGTGCAAACAATTACCTTCAGAAGTCACATAATTAGTTAGATTGCACACAGGTGGACTTTATTTAAGTGTCACATGATCTGTCACATGATCTCAGTATATATACACCTGTTCTGAAAGGGCCTAGAGTCTGCAACACCACTAAGCAAGGGGCATCACCAAGCAAGCGGCACCATGAAGACCAAGGAGCTCTCCAAACAGGTCAAGGACAAAGTTGTGGAGAATTACAGATCAGGATTGGGTTATAAAAAAATATCAGAAACTTTGAACATCCCACGGAGCACCATTTTAAATCCATTATTAAAAAATGGAAAGAATATGGCACCACAACAAACCTGCCAAGAGGGGTCTGCCCACCAAAACTCAGACCAGACACGGAGGGCATTAATCAGAGAGGCAACAAAGAGACCAAAGATAACCCTGAAGGAGCTGCGACGCTCCACAGCGGAGATTGCAGTATCTGTCCATAGGACCACTTTAAGCCGTACACTCCACAGAGCTGGGCTTTACGGAAGAGTGGCCAGGGAAAAAAACATTGCTTAAAGAAAAAAAATAAAAAGCCATGTGGGAGACTCCCCAAACATATGGAAGAAGGTACTCTGGTCAGATGAGACTAAAATTAAGCTTTTTGGCCATCAAGGAAAACGCTATATCTGGCGCCAACCCAACACCTTTCATCACCCCGAGAATTCCATCCCCACATTGAAGCATGGTGGTGGCAGCATGCTGTTGGGGATGTTTTTCATTGGCAGGGACTGGGAAACTGGTCAGAATTGAAAGAATGATGGATGGTGCTAAATAAAGGGAAATTCTTGAGGGAAACCTGTTTCAGTCTTCCAGAGATTTGATACTGTGACGGCGGTTCACCTTCCAGCAGGATAATGACCCTAAGCATACTGCTAAAGCAACACTCGAGGGGTTTAAGGGGAAACATTTAAATATATTTCAATGGCCTAGTTATGCACACAAGTGTTCTGTTTTTTTTGTCTTCTTGTTTTCACAATAAAACATATTTTGCATCTTCAAAGTGGTAGGCATGTTGTGTGAATCAAATGATACAAACCCCCCAAAAATCTATTTTAATTCCAGTTTGTAAGGCAACAAAATAGGAAAAATGTCAAGGGGGGGTGTGGTGGTGAATACCCATAAACCTAGTGGTCAAACTAACAATTTTTCCAATTGTTTTTCCACCAGTTCATTTTTCCCATAGTGGATTTTAGAAACACTTAAAATAAGGGCTGTGTTTCGTGTAGGCTTACCCTGGCGTGACGTTTTGATAACCATGTAAATCTCTCTCTTCTAAAATGCCCTATTGGAAAAATGATTGGAACCATTTCCCTGTATGACCGCTAGGTTTTATGGGTATTATGACTTCGACTGTGGTACTCTGTGGGCCGTCAGTATTAGACAGAATGTCGTGACCCCATCCGCCTGTGAGGAAAACAACCTGTGGTTACCTAGGTTACCCCATTTGGCTCACAGCAAAAACACTTGACCTTTTTCAAATACAATTTTGTTGTTGTCGGCTTGTTTTAGTAAATAACAAAACTACATTTTAAGAAAAGTACAACATGTCTAAAGATGACTTTTCAACATTGCCTGCTCCCGAGCGTTTTCACTCCTTAGAAAAACGAAGAAGACTATAAAGCAACAAGTAGTGAGTGGAATTACAAACAGATTATAATCAACAAGTTAAATATCTTTCTTGTGATAATGTTTTCCACAAACCTACTGTATATACGTGTAGCCTACTTGGACACGCCGGTCCCCACATTTCCAACTCTCTCACGCCATCTGTACTTTACTTGACATACTATTTATATTTTTGTCAACTTTTACTTCACTACATTACCCCAAAACAAAGTCATGTACTTTTTACTCCATACAATTTCCCTGACACCCAAAAGTACTTGTTATATTTTGAGTGGAAAATGGTCCAATTCACACACTTACCAAGAGAACATCCCTGGGCATCCCTACTGCCTCTGATCTGGCGGACTCAAGTCAAATCAAATTGTATTTGTCACATGTGCCGATTACAACAGGTGTAGACCTTACAGTGAAATGCTTACTTAACTGCATTGTTGGTTAAGGGCTTTTAAGAAAATACCAAAAAGTTAAGAGATAAGATTAACAAATAATTAAAGAGCAGCAGTAAATAACAATAGCGGGGCTATATACCGGGGGTACCGGTACAGAGTCATTGTCAATGTGCAGGGGCACCGGTGTCGAGGTAATTGAAGTAATATGTGTACTCACTAAACACAAATGCTTTGTTTGTAAGTTGTGTTGGAGTGTGGCCCTGGCTATCGTGCCGTCTGGTTTGTGTAATATAAGGAATTTGAAATGGTTTATACTTTTACTTTTGATACTTAAGTACAGGCCAGCAGCATACCACCCTGCAGCATACCACCCTGCAGCATACCACCCTGCAGCATACCACCCTGCAGCATACCACCCTGCAGCATACCACCCTGCAGCATACCACCCTGCAGCATACCACCCTGCAGCATACCACCCTGCAGCATACCACCCTGCTGCAGCATACCACCCTGCAGCATACCACCCTGCTGCAGCATACCACCCTGCAGCATACCACCCTGCTGCAGCATACCACCCTGCTGCAGCATACCCCCCTGCTGCAGTATACCACCCTGCAGTATACCACCCTGCAGTATACCACCCTGCTGCAGCATACCACCCTGCAGCATACCACCCTGCTGCAGCATACCACCCTGCTGCAGCATACCACCCTGCTGCAGCATACCACCCTGCAGTATACCACCCTGCAGTATACCACCCTGCTGCAGCATACCACCCTGCAGTATACCACCCTGCAGTATACCACCCTGCTGCAGCATACCACCCTGCAGTATACCACCCTGCTGCAGCATACCACCCTGCTGCAGTATACCACCCTGCTGCAGCATACCACCCTGCAGTATACCACCCTGCTGCATACCACCCTGCAGTATACCACCCTGCTGCAGCATACCACCCTGCAGTATACCACCCTGCTGCAGTATACCACCCTGCAGTATACCACCCTGCTGCAGCATACCACCCTGCTGCAGCATACCACCCTGCTGCAGCATACCACCCTGCTGCAGCATACCACCCTGCTGCAGTATACCACCCTGCTGCAGTATACCACCCTGCAGTATACCACCCTGCTGCAGTATACCACCCTGCAGTATACCACCCTGCAGTATACCACCCTGCAGTATACCACCCTGCTGTATACCACCCTGCTGCAGCATACCACCCTGCAGTATACCACCCTGCTGCAGCATACCACCCTGCTGCAGTATACCACCCTGCTGCAGCATACCACCCTGCAGTATACCACCCTGCTGCAGCATACCACCCTGCTGCAGTATACCACCCTGCTGCAGCATACCACCCTGCTGCAGCATACCACCCTGCAGTATACCACCCTGCTGCAGCATACCACCCTGCTGCAGCATACCACCCTGCAGTATACCACCCTGCTGCAACATACCACCCTGCATCCCACTGCTGACTTGCTTCTGAAGCTAAGCAGGGTTGGTCCTGGTCAGTCCCTGGATGGGAGACCAGATGCTGCTGGAAGTGGTGTTGTAGGGCCAGTAGGAGGCACTCTTTCCTCTGGTCTGAAAAAAATATCCTAATGACCCAGGGCAGTGATTGGGGACATTGCACTGTGTAGGGTGATGTCTTTCGGATGTGATGTTAATCGGGTGTCCTGACTCTCTGTGGTCATTAAAGATCCCATGGCACTTATTGTATGAATAGGGGTGTTAACCCTGGTGTCCTGGCTAAATTCCCAATATGGCCCTCATACTATCACGGTCACCTAATTATCCCCAACTTAATTTTGACTCATTCATCCTCATCTCCTCTCCCCTGTAACTATTCCCCAAGTCGTTGCTGTAAATAAGAATGTGTTCTCAGTCAACTTACCTGGTAAAATAACGGTTAAAAAAATAAAATAAAAACATTTTAGCAATTCCATTTTGGTACTTAAGTATATTTAAAACCAAATACTTTTAGACTTTTACTCAAGTAATATTTTACTGGGTGACTTGAGTCATTTCCTATTAATGTATCTTGACTTTTACTCAAGTCTGATTACTGGGTGACTTGAGTCATTTCCTATTAATGTATCTTGACTTTTACTCAAGTCTGATTACTGGGTGACTTGAGTCATTTCCTATTAATGTATCTTGACTTTTACTCAAGTCTGATTACTGGGTGACTTGAGTCATTTCCTATTAATGTATCTTGACTTTTACTCAAGTCTGATTACTGGGTGACTTGAGTCATTTCCTATTAATGTATCTTGACTTTTACTCAAGTCTGATTACTGGGTGACTTGAGTCATTTCCTATTAATGTATCTTGACTTTTACTCAAGTCTGATTACTGGGTGACTTGAGTCATTTCCTATTAATGTATCTTGACTTTTACTCAAGTCTGATTACTGGGTGACTTGAGTCATTTCCTATTAATGTATCTTGACTTTTACTCAAGTCTGATTACTGGGTGACTTGAGTCATTTCCTATTAATGTATCTTGACTTTTACTCAAGTCTGATTACTGGGTGACTTGAGTCATTTCCTATTAATGTATCTTGACTTTTACTCAAGTCTGATTACTGGGTGACTTGAGTCATTTCCTATTAATGTATCTTGACTTTTACTCAAGTCTGATTACTGGGTGACTTGAGTCATTTCCTATTAATGTATCTTGACTTTTACTCAAGTCTGATTACTGGGTGACTTGAGTCATTTCCTATTAATGTATCTTGACTTTTACTCAAGTCTGATTACTGGGTGACTTGAGTCATTTCCTATTAATGTATCTTGACTTTTACTCAAGTCTGATTACTGGGTGACTTGAGTCATTTCCTATTAATGTATCTTGACTTTTACTCAAGTCTGATTACTGGGTGACTTGAGTCATTTCCTATTAATGTATCTTGACTTTTACTCAAGTCTGATTACTGGGTGACTTGAGTCATTTCCTATTAATGTATCTTGACTTTTACTCAAGTCTGATTACTGGGTGACTTGAGTCATTTCCTATTAATGTATCTTGACTTTTACTCAAGTCTGATTACTGGGTGACTTGAGTCATTTCCTATTAATGTATCTTGACTTTTACTCAAGTCTGATTACTGGGTGACTTGAGTCATTTCCTATTAATGTATCTTGACTTTTACTCAAGTCTGATTACTGGGTGACTTGAGTCATTTCCTATTAATGTATCTTGACTTTTACTCAAGTCTGATTACTGGGTGACTTGAGTCATTTCCTATTAATGTATCTTGACTTTTACTCAAGTCTGATTACTGGGTGACTTGAGTCATTTCCTATTAATGTATCTTGACTTTTACTCAAGTCTGATTACTGGGTGACTTGAGTCATTTCCTATTAATGTATCTTGACTTTTACTCAAGTCTGATTACTGGGTGACTTGAGTCATTTCCTATTAATGTATCTTGACTTTTACTCAAGTCTGATTACTGGGTGACTTGAGTCATTTCCTATTAATGTATCTTGACTTTTACTCAAGTCTGATTACTGGGTGACTTGAGTCATTTCCTATTAATGTATCTTGACTTTTACTCAAGTCTGATTACTGGGTGACTTGAGTCATTTCCTATTAATGTATCTTGACTTTTACTCAAGTCTGATTACTGGGTGACTTGAGTCATTTCCTATTAATGTATCTTGACTTTTACTCAAGTCTGATTACTGGGTGACTTGAGTCATTTCCTATTAATGTATCTTGACTTTTACTCAAGTCTGATTACTGGGTGACTTGAGTCATTTCCTATTAATGTATCTTGACTTTTACTCAAGTCTGATTACTGGGTGACTTGAGTCATTTCCTATTAATGTATCTTGACTTTTACTCAAGTCTGATTACTGGGTGACTTGAGTCATTTCCTATTAATGTATCTTGACTTTTACTCAAGTCTGATTACTGGGTGACTTGAGTCATTTCCTATTAATGTATCTTGACTTTTACTCAAGTCTGATTACTGGGTGACTTGAGTCATTTCCTATTAATGTATCTTGACTTTTACTCAAGTCTGATTACTGGGTGACTTGAGTCATTTCCTATTAATGTATCTTGACTTTTACTCAAGTCTGATTACTGGGTGACTTGAGTCATTTCCTATTAATGTATCTTGACTTTTACTCAAGTCTGATTACTGGGTGACTTGAGTCATTTCCTATTAATGTATCTTGACTTTTACTCAAGTCTGATTACTGGGTGACTTGAGTCATTTCCTATTAATGTATCTTGACTTTTACTCAAGTCTGATTACTGGGTGACTTGAGTCATTTCCTATTAATGTATCTTGACTTTTACTCAAGTCTGATTACTGGGTGACTTGAGTCATTTCCTATTAATGTATCTTGACTTTTACTCAAGTCTGATTACTGGGTGACTTGAGTCATTTCCTATTAATGTATCTTGACTTTTACTCAAGTCTGATTACTGGGTGACTTGAGTCATTTCCTATTAATGTATCTTGACTTTTACTCAAGTCTGATTACTGGGTGACTTGAGTCATTTCCTATTAATGTATCTTGACTTTTACTCAAGTCTGATTACTGGGTGACTTGAGTCATTTCCTATTAATGTATCTTGACTTTTACTCAAGTCTGATTACTGGGTGACTTGAGTCATTTCCTATTAATGTATCTTGACTTTTACTCAAGTCTGATTACTGGGTACTTTTTCCACCGCTGCTTTTCGGCATGTTTTGTTATATCTGTATGACAAAAACCGACAACGAAGTTGGCTCTTTGACCCCCATTTGTAAATAGGAAAGAATATTTGTTGTTTTGCCTAATTTATGGCCGTGGTCGAGGGGAATTGTTTATTACGTGAATATCGACTCGGAGTATAGGGAAATAATGCATGCTATCGAATGCCATGCGAGCCAATCAGACACAAATATTCAATGCTATGGTATAATTAGCTATAATGAATCATATGTCTAAATATCATCTCATATGACCCAATATGTCCATAGATTAGCAAATTAACCCTTGATATGTATCAAATTACATTTTAAAATAGTTAATAGGTAATTGTACACTTTATTTTCTATGCTCTGCGTCTCAGGAATGGTTTTGCATCTGGAACATTTAAGATATTCTTGTATTATTTAACATGGTGTTTTATTTGTTAAAGAACTGAATAAAGAACACATTCTGTGTGTTATTTTAGTTGGTCAACCAGTTATCAACTTTTTGTTCAATGTTCAGAAAAGTAAAGCCCAGTGGTTATTCTGTGATTTTAGATAATAGGCTTTCCTTTTTTTTGTGTGTGTGGTTTCAAGTATGGTTTATGTGTTGAGTTTCAGTATTGAGTATCGGGATACTAAACCAGGTATCGAAGTAAAGATTCTGGTATCGTGACAACACTATCAGATACTGTGTACTGTAGTTAGATGTTATGAGGCTACCAGATACTGTAGTTAGATGGTATGAGGCTACCAGATACTGTAGTTAGATGGTATGAGGCTACCAGATACTGTAGTTAGATGTTATGAGGCTACCAGATACTGTAGTTAGATGTTATGAGGCTACCAGATACTGTAGTTAGATGTTATGAGGCTACCAGATACTGTAGTTAGATGGTATGAGGCTACCAGATACTGTAGTTAGATGGTATGAGGCTACCAGATACTGTAGTTAGATGTTATGAGGCTACCAGATACTGTAGTTAGATGGTATGAGGCTACCAGATACTGTAGATAGATGGTATGAGGCTACCAGATACTGTAGTTAGATGTTATGATGCTACCAGATACTGTAGTTAGATGTTATGAGGCTACCAGATACTGTAGTTAGATGGTATGAGGCTACCAGATACTGTAGTTAGATGGTATGAGGCTACCAGATACTGTAGTTAGATGGTATGAGGCTACCAGATACTGTAGTTAGATGGTATGAGGCTACCAGATACTGTAGTTAGATGGTATGAGGCTACCAGATACTGTAGATAGATGGTATGAGGCTACCAGATACTGTAGTTAGATGGTATGAGGCTACCAGATACTGTAGTTAGATGGTATGAGGCTACCAGATACTGTAGTTAGATGGTATGAGGCTACCAGATACTGTAGTTAGATGTTATGAGGCTACCAGATACTGTAGTTAGATGGTATGAGGCTACCAGATACTGTAGTTAGATGGTATGAGGCTACCAGATACTGTAGTTAGATGGTATGAGGCTACCAGATACTGTAGTTAGATGGTATGAGGCTACCAGATACTGTAGTTAGATGGTATGAGGCTACCAGATACTGTAGTTAGATGGTATGAGGCTACCAGATACTGTAGTTAGATGGTATGAGGCTACCAGATACTGTAGTTAGATGGTATGAGGCTACCAGATACTGTAGTTAGATGGTATGAGGCTACCAGATACTGTAGTTAGATGGTATGAGGCTACCAGATACTGTAGTTAGATGGTATGAGGCTACCAGATACTGTAGTTAGATGGTATGAGGCTACCAGATACTGTAGTTAGATGGTATGAGGCTACCAGATACTGTAGTTAGATGGTATGAGGCTACCAGATACTGTAGTTAGATGGTATGAGGCTACCAGATACTGTAGTTAGATGGTATGAGGCTACCAGATACTGTAGTTAGATGGTATGAGGCTACCAGATACTGTAGTTAGATGGTATGAGGCTACCAGATACTGTAGTTAGATGGTATGAGGCTACCAGATACTGTAGTTAGATGGTATGAGGCTACCAGATACTGTAGTTAGATGGTATGAGGCTACCAGATACTGTAGTTAGATGGTATGAGGCTACCAGATACTGTAGTTAGATGGTATGAGGCTACCAGATACTGTAGTTAGATGGTATGAGGCTACCAGATACTGTAGTTAGATGGTATGAGGCTACCAGATACTGTAGTTAGATGGTATGAGGCTACCAGATACTGTAGTTAGATGGTATGAGGCTACCAGATACTGTAGTTAGATGGTATGAGGCTACCAGATACTGTAGTTAGATGGTATGAGGCTACCAGATACTGTAGTTAGATGGTATGAGGCTACCAGATACTGTAGTTAGATGGTATGAGGCTACCAGATACTGTAGTTAGATGGTATGAGGCTACCAGATACTGTAGTTAGATGGTATGAGGCTACCAGATACTGTAGTTAGATGGTATGAGGCTACCAGATACTGTAGTTAGATGGTATGAGGCTACCAGATACTGTAGTTAGATGGTATGAGGCTACCAGATACTGTAGTTAGATGGTATGAGGCTACCAGATACTGTAGTTAGATGGTATGAGGCTACCAGATACTGTAGTTAGATGGTATGAGGCTACCAGATACTGTAGTTAGATGGTATGAGGCTACCAGATACTGTAGTTAGATGGTATGAGGCTACCAGATACTGTAGTTAGATGGTATGAGGCTACCAGATACTGTAGTTAGATGGTATGAGGCTACCAGATACTGTAGTTAGATGGTATGAGGCTACCAGATACTGTAGTTAGATGGTATGAGGCTACCAGATACTGTAGTTAGATGGTATGAGGCTACCAGATACTGTAGTTAGATGGTATGAGGCTACCAGATACTGTAGTTAGATGGTATGAGGCTACCAGATACTGTAGTTAGATGGTATGAGGCTACCAGATACTGTAGTTAGATGGTATGAGGCTACCAGATACTGTAGTTAGATGGTATGAGGCTACCAGATACTGTAGTTAGATGGTATGAGGCTACCAGATACTGTAGTTAGATGGTATGAGGCTACCAGATACTGTAGTTAGATGGTATGAGGCTACCAGATACTGTAGTTAGATGGTATGAGGCTACCAGATACTGTAGTTAGATGGTATGAGGCTACCAGATACTGTAGTTAGATGGTATGAGGCTACCAGATACTGTAGTTAGATGGTATGAGGCTACCAGATACTGTAGTTAGATGGTATGAGGCTACCAGATACTGTAGTTAGATGGTATGAGGCTACCAGATACTGTAGTTAGATGGTATGAGGCTACCAGATACTGTAGTTAGATGGTATGAGGCTACCAGATACTGTAGTTAGATGGTATGAGGCTACCAGATACTGTAGTTAGATGGTATGAGGCTACCAGATACTGTAGTTAGATGGTATGAGGCTACCAGATACTGTAGTTAGATGGTATGAGGCTACCAGATACTGTAGTTAGATGGTATGAGGCTACCAGATACTGTAGTTAGATGGTATGAGGCTACCAGATACTGTAGTTAGATGGTATGAGGCTACCAGATACTGTAGTTAGATGGTATGAGGCTACCAGATACTGTAGTTAGATGGTATGAGGCTACCAGATACTGTAGTTAGATGGTATGAGGCTACCAGATACTGTAGTTAGATGGTATGAGGCTACCAGATACTGTAGTTAGATGGTATGAGGCTACCAGATACTGTAGTTAGATGGTATGAGGCTACCAGATACTGTAGTTAGATGGTATGAGGCTACCAGATACTGTAGTTAGATGGTATGAGGCTACCAGATACTGTAGTTAGATGGTATGAGGCTACCAGATACTGTAGTTAGATGGTATGAGGCTACCAGATACTGTAGTTAGATGGTATGAGGCTACCAGATACTGTAGTTAGATGGTATGAGGCTACCAGATACTGTAGTTAGATGGTATGAGGCTACCAGATACTGTAGTTAGATGGTATGAGGCTACCAGATACTGTAGTTAGATGGTATGAGGCTACCAGATACTGTAGTTAGATGGTATGAGGCTACCAGATACTGTAGTTAGATGGTATGAGGCTACCAGATACTGTAGTTAGATGGTATGAGGCTACCAGATACTGTAGTTAGATGGTATGAGGCTACCAGATACTGTAGTTAGATGGTATGAGGCTACCAGATACTGTAGTTAGATGGTATGAGGCTACCAGATACTGTAGTTAGATGGTATGAGGCTACCAGATACTGTAGTTAGATGGTATGAGGCTACCAGATACTGTAGTTAGATGGTATGAGGCTACCAGATACTGTAGTTAGATGGTATGAGGCTACCAGATACTGTAGTTAGATGGTATGAGGCTACCAGATACTGTAGTTAGATGGTATGAGGCTACCAGATACTGTAGTTAGATGGTATGAGGCTACCAGATACTGTAGTTAGATGGTATGAGGCTACCAGATACTGTAGTTAGATGGTATGAGGCTACCAGATACTGTAGTTAGATGGTATGAGGCTACCAGATACTGTAGTTAGATGGTATGAGGCTACCAGATACTGTAGTTAGATGGTATGAGGCTACCAGATACTGTAGTTAGATGGTATGAGGCTACCAGATACTGTAGTTAGATGGTATGAGGCTACCAGATACTGTAGTTAGATGGTATGAGGCTACCAGATACTGTAGTTAGATGGTATGAGGCTACCAGATACTGTAGTTAGATGGTATGAGGCTACCAGATACTGTAGTTAGATGGTATGAGGCTACCAGATACTGTAGTTAGATGGTATGAGGCTACCAGATACTGTAGTTAGATGGTATGAGGCTACCAGATACTGTAGTTAGATGGTATGAGGCTACCAGATACTGTAGTTAGATGGTATGAGGCTACCAGATACTGTAGTTAGATGGTATGAGGCTACCAGATACTGTAGTTAGATGGTATGAGGCTACCAGATACTGTAGTTAGATGGTATGAGGCTACCAGATACTGTAGTTAGATGGTATGAGGCTACCAGATACTGTAGTTAGATGGTATGAGGCTACCAGATACTGTAGTTAGATGGTATGAGGCTACCAGATACTGTAGTTAGATGGTATGAGGCTACCAGATACTGTAGTTAGATGGTATGAGGCTACCAGATACTGTAGTTAGATGGTATGAGGCTACCAGATACTGTAGTTAGATGGTATGAGGAAGTAGTGCACTATAGAGAATAGGGTGCCATTTGGGAGGTACCTTAAGTTTTCCAGAACATCCACAGGATGGGGCACATGATACACTACTACATAGCACCCAGCCTCACTACATAGCACCCAGCCTCACTACATAGTAGCACCCAGCCTCACTACATAGTAGCACCCAGCCTCACTACATAGTAGCACCCAGCCTCACTACATAGTAGCACCCAGCCTCACTACATAGTAGCACCCAGCCTCACTACATAGTAGCACCCAGCCTCACTACATAGTAGCACCCAGCCTCACTACATAGTAGCACCCAGCCTCACTACATAGCAGCACCCAGCCTCACTACATAGCACCCAGCCTCACTACATAGTAGCACCCAGCCTCACTACATAGTAGCACCCAGCCTCACTACATAGTAGCACCCAGCCTCACTACATAGTAGCACCCAGCCTCACTACATAGTAGCACCCAGCCTCACTACATAGTAGCACCCAGCCTCACTACATAGTAGCACCCAGCCTCACTACATAGTAGCACCCAGCCTCACTACATAGTAGCACCCAGCCTCACTACATAGTAGCACCCAGCCTCACTACATAGTAGCACCCAGCCTCACTACATAGTAGCACCCAGCCTCACTACATAGCACCCAGCCTCACTACATAGCACCCAGCCTCACTACATAGCACCCAGCCTCACTACATAGCACCCAGCCTCACTACATAGCACCCCGCCTCACTACATAGCACCCAGCCCCACCACATAGCACCCAGCCACCCAGCCTCACTACATAGCACCCAGCCACCCAGCCTCACTACATAGCAGCACCCAGCCTCACTACATAGCAGCACCCAGCCTCACTACATAGCAGCACCCAGCCTCACTACATAGCAGCAGCCAGCCTCACTACATAGCAGCAGCCACCATCACTACATAGCAGCAGCCACCATCACTACATAGCAGCAGCCACCATCACTACATAGCAGCAGCCACCATCACTACATAGCAGCAGCCACCATCACTACATAGCAGCAGCCAGCCTCACTACATAGCAGCCACCATCACTACATAGCACCCAGCCTCACTACATAGCAGCACCCACCATCACTACATAGCAGCCACCATCACTACATAGTATGATTGAAATGCAGTATACTTTACACCACTATTTCCTTTATTATTATTATTATTAAAAGAGCTCATTATTATCACTTTAAACAGACGTATCTCCATCAGTTCATGTTGTTGCTTGACTCTGCGTTACAGATTGTACACCTGAAGAGGTTCCAGTTTGTGAACGGCCGCTGGATCAAGTCTCAGAAGATCGTCCAGTTTCCCAGAGAGAGGTTTGACCCTAGTGTTTACCTGGCTCCCCGGGAGGCGGGGCTTAACGGGCTACACAGTCTGCAGAGCCGCAGCGAGGGGGAGGAGCTACTGAGGATAGGAGGAGGAGAAACGGTCTCCTCCATCTCCGCCCCTGCTGGGTTCCTCAACATCCTCAAAGGTCTGACGTCATCCTGTCTACATCCCAAATGGGATCCTATTCTCTTTATATAGTGCATAGTCCCTATGGATCCTGGTCAAATGTAGTGCACTATATAGGGAATAGGGTGCCATCTGTCTCAGTCCTGGTGATGTTTCATTACTTCACCTGCGATCTGCAGTAGTTTCCCATTGTTAACTTCTACCGATTCAGAAACCCGGATCCGGGAGCACCCCCCACACCCCCACCAGTAAAAAAGCTGAATAGCATAGCTAGCATAGCGTCACAAGTAAATACTAGCATCTAAATATCATTCAATCACAAGTCCAAGATACCAGATGAAAGATCCACTTCTTGTGAATCCAGCAATCATTTCTGATTTGTAAAATGTTTTACAGGGAAGACACAATATGTAAATCTATTAGCTAACCACGTTAGCAAAAGACACCATTTTTCTTTGTCCACCATTTTTTCTCTCCACCAGTAGCTATCACCAATTCGGCCAAATAAAGATATTGATAGCCACTAACCAAGAAAAAACCTCATCAGATGACAGTCTGATAACATATTTATTGTATAGGATAGGTTTTGTTAGAAAAATGTGCATATTTCAGGTAGAAATCATAGTTTACAATTGCACCCACCATCACAACTCGACTAGAATAAATACAGAGAGCAACGTGTATTACCTAATTACTAATCATAAAACATTTCTTAAAAATACACAGCTCACAGCAATGGAAAGACACAGATCTTGTGAATTCAGACAATATTTCAGATTTTCTAAGTGTTTTACAGCGAAAACACAATAAATCGTTATATTAGCATACCACATGTGCAAACGTTACCCGAGCATTGATTCAAGGCAAAAAGAGCCATAGCATTATCACCACCAAAATGTATTAATTTTTTCACTAACCTTCTCAGAATTCTTCCGATGACACTCCTGTAACATCATATTACAACATACATATAGAGTTTGTTCGAAAATGTGCATATTTAGCCACAAAAAAACGTGGTTATACAATGAGAATAGTAGCAAAACTGGCCTGAAAATGTCGGGCGCCATATTGGACAGTGATCTAGTCTAATGAATAAATATTCATAAACTTGACTAAAAAATACAGGGTGGACAGCTATCGAAAGACAAATTAGTTCTTAATGCAATCGCTGAATTACATTTCTAAAATTATCCTTACTGTGCAATACCGGGTCCGCCAAAGCGAAGCTACACAAAAAAAAATGGCGATATATGCGTTTAACATTTTTCAACAGAACAGCGATTTATCATCATAAATAGTTCTTACTATGAGCTGTTCTTCCATCAGAATCTTGGGCAATGTATCCTTTCTCCGGTCTAATCGTCTTTTGGTCGAAAGATGTCCTCTTGTCCCGTCGAAATGGCCACTAACGTTCGGTATGTACAGGAAAAGTGCCCAGCTCTTGGAAGGGCGTCACAAAGAAATGCCTCAAAATCGCACTAAACGGATATAAATTGCTATAAAACGGTTTAAATTAACTACCTTATGATGTTTTTAACACCTATAACGAGTAAAAACATGACCGGCGATATATTACTGGCTAAACCAAAGCTTGGAAAGAGGCCAGTCCGACGTCCATCGTGCGTCAAGCGCAGGGGACAAAAGAAAGGTACATCCGGTCTTTGGTGTTTTATACAGGCCCTGATTGCGCAATCGACTCCATTCAAATTGTCACCACTTACTGACATCTAGAGGAAGGCGTAGGCAGTGTTTGTATCCTCATAGGATTCACAGGGACATTAAAACTGACCTGGGACCAGAGGCCAAGATTTCTGAAATCTCACTCCCTGTCAGGAAAAGTGCTGTAGAATGAGTTCTGTTCCACTCAGAGACATAATTCCAACGGTTATAGAAACTAGAGTGTTTTCTATCCAATAATAACAATAATATGCATATTGTACGAGCAAGAATTGAGTACTAGGCAGTTTAATTTGGAGACGAATTTATGCTAAGTCGAAACAGCACCCCCTATACTCGCAAAAGGTTAAACAAACCAGTCATTCAGAAAGGGGTGATAAAACACACAGAAACAACCGAAACCAGAGCAAGCCTATATTTACTACTATTCATAGTGCACAATACACCACATAGCCCATGTACACAGGAAGAATGAGGTCAAACTGTTTTACTGAGCCTCGCTCTCTCTCGCTCTCTCTCACTCTCTCTCTCTCTCTCTCTCTCACTCTCTCTCTCACTCTCTCTCACTCTCTTTGTGTCTCCACAGCCTCTCCAGCTTCAGGCAGGAAGTCAGCCCCTCCCTCTTCCATCAGCTGTACCAGCAGCCCCTGCAGCAGCCCCAAGACAGGAGGAGGGTCAGGGGGCACAGGCCACAGACAGACCCGCCTCAGGCTCCCCCAGCTGGGCAGCCGTCACCGCCTCTCCAACAGCAAGGAGAATCTGGAGGGTAGTACCAGGGAGGGGGGCAGCGACTCCGACACCGAGCCCAGGGAGGGAAGACTGCAGGCGGACACGGAGGGTGGGCTCGTGGGAGTGAGGAGAGAGCCGGAGATGTCCACCACAGACGCATTTAGCAGCCTCAGTGACGTCATCGTGATGAACGGGGACAGCGGTGGCCATAGCAACGGGCTACAGCGCACGGAGGCCAGTACGACGCCCAGCGTGAACCTAGAGACGCCCACCCCCGCCCTGCTGCACCAAAGAGACAACAGCCTGGAGGACATCTACAACTTATATGCTATTTCAGTGAGTGCTTCCAAAACTGCTTGGAGGTTAGCCTCCTAACCTATACCTCAGGAAGATTGGATTTAGTTTAATATATCTGCAGTAGTTTCCCATTGTGTGTGTGTGTATATATGTATATATATATATATATATATATATATATATATATATATATATATATATATATATATATATATCTATGTGTATATGTATGTATATGTGTATATGTGTATATATAGATATATATATTTATATATAGATATAAACCAACTATACACAACTATACACATATATATATGTGTGTGTATGTATATATTAAACCAACTATACACATATATATATATGTGTGTATATATATATGTGTGTATATATATATATGTATATATATGCATGTGTATATATACATATATATATGTATGTGTATAGTTGGTTTAATATATATATATATATATATATATATATATATATAGTTAGATATATATAGTTAGATATATATATATAGTTAGATATATATATATATATATATATAGTTAGATATTTTGGGTTCCGACTGACTCTAGAAGGTTGGTGTAGATTAGAAATCCTCTACGCCCCAAAATGGCACCCTATTCCTTATATAGTATACTACTTTTGAGCAGGGCTGGCACCCTATTCCTTATATAGTATACTACTTTTGACCAGGGCTGGCACCCTATTCCCTATATAGTATACTACTTTTGACCAGGGCTGGCACCCTATTCCCTATATAGTATACTACTTTTGACCAGGGCTGGCACCCTATTCCCTATATAGTATACTACTTTTGAGCATGGCCCATATTGTGTTATTTAATAGGTGGCTCTCTCTCTCTCTCTCTCTCCACAGTGCCATTCAGGTATCATGGGAGGAGGACACTATGTGACCTATGCCAAAAACCCTAACAACAAATGGTACTGTTACAACGACAGCAGCTGTAAGGTAAGAACACACACACACACACACACACACACACACACACACACACACACACACACACACACACACACACACACACACACACTCATCCTCTACTAATAGTCAATATAATCTAGCAAACCAAATAGTCACTTTAAAGACTAGACATCTCTTTTCAAGTGCGTACTTGTTTGCCGTATCCTCCCTAGGAAGTGCACTCAGAGGAGATGGACACGGACTCGGCCTACATCCTGTTCTATGAGCAGCAGGCAGTGGACTACTCTCAGTTCCTGCCAAAGACTGACGGCAAGAAGATGGCCGACACCACTAGCATGGACGAGGACTTTGAGTCTGACTACAAGAAGTACTGTGTCCTGCAGTGATCAGGATCACACCCTCGACCCACCCACCTACCCCTCAACACTCTGCCTGTAACTCTGGACCGACCCACCTACCCCTCAACACTCTGCCTGTAACTCTGGACCGACCCACCTACCCCTCAACACTCTGCCTGTAACTCTGGACCGACCCACCTACCCCTCAACACTCTGCCTGTAACTCTGGACCGACCCACCTACCCCTCAACACTCTGCCTGTAACTCTGAACCGACCCACCTACCCCTCAACACTGCCTGTAACTCTGGACCGACCCACCTACCCCTCAACACTCTGCCTGTAACTCTGGACCGACCCACCTACCCCTCAACACTCTGCCTGTAACTCTGAACCCACCCACCTACCCCTCAACACTCTGCCTGTAACTCTGGACCGACCCACCTACCCCTCAACACTCTGCCTGTAACTCTGGACCGACCCACCTACCCCTCAACACTCTGCCTGTAACTCTGGACCGACCCACTCAGCCATACACGTATGGAAAGGAAATTACACAACGCTTCTTCTTCAGCCAGTCACTGGGCGCCAAGAACCACAAAATGGTCATCACGAACTGACGTGTTTTCGAATGTCGGTGGAATACCTCCTTGTTGTTTTGCCAAGAGAACAACATTTACGCCCCACGTAAAGCACTAAACTGGTGTATATTTAGCCTGAGGAAACACCCCCCCTGTATATGTGTGTGTGTTGGATTGTCATCACATAAGCTGAGATTGCTTTCCTGTTGTGCATTTTCCTCCCCCTGCAGCCATCAAAATATGTTCACACACCTACACAATGTCTGGCTCTATAACTCTATACGGTAGCGGTAGGATGAAGATGACTGTGTTGTTTTATTGATAAAGGGGTTCTCCAAGGGTACTGTCAGTACAAAAACAACTCATATTGCTACCTCACTGTCGCTTGCATTTCATTGGCCAATTGGAACAGTAAAATATCTGTTGACAGTATTAAAACCTCACACACACACACTTCCTCTTTTGATGTCCACACACACACACACACACACACACACGCGAGCACGCACTTCAAAAAAATTATGATCTCCCTTTATGAAGAAAGATTCCACAAAATCGAGGTGTTTGACCAGAATTTGGCCCCTTGCCAAGCAACTGTCAAAACCAAAATGTGCAATTACTGATCAATGTACCCCTAACAATTGTAGTCGTTTTAACTCACAAGCTTGAGTTTAAATCTGGGTTATGTTCTGGACAGGTGCCATAGAGAATGTTTCAAAGATTCATATATATATATATCTATATATTTTTATTTGTTTTCTCTTTCTCCAAATACTTATTTTATAGAGATTTTATTTTTTTTATGCACAATTTGGTTCATTTAAAGGTTGTTGTCGTCTCTACTGTTTGTCTACAGTACGTTGTAGGGAGTTAGTCTGATACTGTAAATGAATAGGGTACATCCCAGATGGCACCCTATTCCCTAGTGCACTACTTGTGACCTGGGCCCATAGGGAATAGGGTGCCATTTGGGTCCTCACGGCTCCACTCTCTCAACAATACCATGTTGTATCTAGTCCTCTCTACTCCACTCTCTCAACAATACCATGTTGTAGCTAGTCCTCACCGCTCCGCTCTCTCAACAATACCATGTTGTAGCTAGTCCTCACCGCTCCACTCTCTCAACAATACCATGTTGTATCTAGTCCTCACCGCTCCACTCTCAACAATACCATGTTGTATCTAGTCCTCACCGCTCCGCTCTCTCAACAATACCATGTTGTATCTAGTCCTCACCGCTCCGCTCTCTCAACAATACCATGTTGTATCTAGTCCTCACCGCTCCGCTCTCTCAACAATACCATGTTGTATCTAGTCCTCACCGCTCCACTCTCAACAATACCATGTTGTATCTAGTCCTCACCGCTCCGCTCTCTCAACAATACCATGTTGTAGCTAGTCCTCACCTCTCCACTCTCTCAACAATACCATGTTGTATCTAGTCCTCACCGCTCCGCTCTCTCAACAATACCATGTTGTATCTAGTCCTCACCGCTCCACTCTCAACAATACCATGTTGTATCTAGTCCTCACCGCTCCACTCTCTCAACAATACCATGTTGTAGCTAGTCCTCACCGCTCCACTCTCTCAACAATACCATGTTGTATCTAGTCCTCACCTCTCCGCTCTCTCAACAATACCATGTTGTAGCTAGTCCTCACCGCTCCGCTCTCTCAACAATACCATGTTGTATCTAGTCCTCACCGCTCCGCTCTCTCAACAATACCATGTTGTATCTAGTCCTCACCTCTCCGCTCTCTCAACAATACCATGTTGTATCTAGTCCTCACCTCTCCGCTCTCTCAACAATACCATGTTGTATCTAGTCCTCACCGCTCCACTCTCTCAACAATACCATGTTGTATCTAGTCCTCACCGCTCCGCTCTCTCAACAATACCATGTTGTATCTAGTCCTCACCGCTCCACTCTCTCAACAATACCATGTTGTATCTAGTCCTCACCTCTCCGCTCTCTCAACAATACCATGTTGTATCTAGTCCTCACCGCTCCACTCTCTCAACAATACCATGTTGTAGCTAGTCCTCACCGCTCCGCTCTCTCAACAATACCATGTTGTATCTAGTCCTCACCGCTCCACTCTCAACAATACCATGTTGTATCTAGTCCTCACCGCTCCGCTCTCTCAACAATACCATGTTGTAGCTAGTCCTCACCTCTCCACTCTCTCAACAATACCATGTTGTATCTAGTCCTCACCGCTCCGCTCTCTCAACAATACCATGTTGTATCTAGTCCTCACCGCTCCGCTCTCTCAACAATACCATGTTGTATCTAGTCCTCACCTCTCCGCTCTCTCAACAATACCATGTTGTATCTAGTCCTCACCGCTCCACTCTCTCAACAATACCATGTTGTATCTAGTCCTCACCGCTCCACTCTCTCAACAATACCATGTTGTATCTAGTCCTCACCGCTCCACTCTCTCAACAATACCATGTTGTATCTAGTCCTCACCGCTCCGCTCTCTCAACAATACCATGTTGTATCTAGTCCTCACCGCTCCACTCTCAACAATACCATGTTGTATCTAGTCCTCACCGCTCCACTCTCTCAACAATACCATGTTGTAGCTAGTCCTCACCGCTCCACTCTCTCAACAATACCATGTTGTATCTAGTCCTCACCTCTCCGCTCTCTCAACAATACCATGTTGTATCTAGTCCTCACCGCTCCACTCTCTCAACAATACCATGTTGTATCTAGTCCTCACCTCTCCGCTCTCTCAACAATACCATGTTGTATCTAGTCCTCACCTCTCCGCTCTCTCAACAATACCATGTTGTATCTAGTCCTCACCTCTCCACTCTCTCAACAATACCATGTTTAACTAGTCCTCACCGCTCCACTCTCTCAACAATACCATGTTTTTATCATTTCCATCAGCTGCTAGATAAAATAATCTGTGGTAAAACACTACTTAAAGTGCGCTGTCATTTGGTCTTCATAGCGCTGTCATAAGTATGATATAATATGTCATAACACACTATGATGGTTAGTGATTACCCACGTTTCATGGCAGGTATGCTCACAGGTGTCATGGCGTCTTTTTAACAACACTAGGAAGACTCTACGGTAGTGCACGTGAAGTAAACCATCGCTTTATCTGTGCATGACTTGTGGCCAAGACGCTAGCCAAATGTCTGCTTCTCTGTCTGTCATACATGTGTTTCCATGTCGAGTTGGCAGAGATGTGACATAGTCAAGCCAAAGTGTTACACAGATTCTACTGGCCAATCAAAGGCTCACATTTTAGTGCTCTGAGAAAAATCAAACCTGATTGGGGGCGCTTGTCACTAGTTACCACAGGCACAAAGTCAAAATTGTCTATTGGCTTTTTGTTCTTGATTTTAAGGTTTAGGCATAAAGTTAGCAGTGTGGTTAGGTTTAAAAACAGATTTTTAAGAAGAGAAGTTTTAGAAATCGATGGGGTTTAGCCATAATTATGACATTGTGGCTGTGGTAACTAGTGATGACCGATTTGGGCAGAAAGACTGCATTATCAGGAGATTTTAGTTCAGTGGACTGTCAGAGGAAACGTTGCCCTTTTTGTTCCAATACTTGAGAAATGCATCCTTCCTACATTCCTTGAAGTAATCACAGAGCTGAAGTGGTTGGGTAGGTGAAAGTGCCATGGTGGTAACCTTCGATTATAGCTATCCAATCATTTTTTACATTTTAGTCATTTAGCAGACGCTCTTATCCAGAGCGACTTACAGTAGAGTGCATACATTTTATTACATTATACATACTGAGACAAGGATATCCCTACCGGCCAAACCCTCCCTAACCCGGACGACGCTATGCCAATTGTGCGTCGCCCCAATCACTTATAGATATGTGATTACCTTAAGGAAGGACGTATTTCTGAAGTATTCAAACAGACCCAGTGTACTGGAAGAATGCACCTGAACCACTTTATTTTATTTCACCTTAACTTTAAAGTCATTATATATATTTTGGTTTTTGTCTGGCTTTTAGTAGCAGCTCTTCTGTAGAGCGGCCATGTTTTTACATCACCGCTGTGAACAGATGCTTGTTTCTTCCCTGGAAAACAATACAATACTCGACGGTTCTCATTATTTATGATTTCTAAACGTTCTCTTATAGTGAGGTTGTCCTCCAAGCAAGTTCCAGATTCATGCTAGGTGAATGCTAGGGGATTGCTAGGTGAATGCTAGGGGATTGCTAGGTGAATGCTAGGGGATTGCTAGGTGAATGCTAGGGGATTGCTAGGTGAATGCTAGGGGATTGCTAGGTGAATGCTAGGGGATTGCTAGGTGAATGCTAGGGGATTGCTAGGTGAATGCTAGGGGATTGCTAGGGGATTGCTAGGTGAATGCTAGGTGATTTTAAAGCCCCTGACCCCCTTCAAAAGTTGTTGCTGCTCTATTTTTTTGGGGGGGGGGGATTATGATCATCATGGATGCACTGGATAAAATTTCTGTCGTTGAATGAAATGTTATTTTCCTTGTCAGAAAATGTATTGTGAGATTAATGCAGATTGATTTACTGAACATACTTTTGTCTTTTTTTTATATTTATCTCCCCCCCCTCCCCCCCCCCCCCCCCCCCCCCCACTGTAAAACGATGTATAACTATTGAATGGTATAGGGAATTTTGTCCAATATTTTAAATACACTCTACATGACCAAGTATGTGGACACCTCCTGGTCGAAAATCCCATTCCAAAATCATGGGCATTAATATAGAGTTGGTCACGCCCTTTGTTGCTATAACAGCCTGCAGTCTTCTGGGAAGGCTTCCCACTAGATGTTGAAACATTGCTGCTGGGACTTGCTTCCATTCAGCCACAAGAGCATTAGTGAGGTCGGGCACTGATGTTGGGCGATTAGGCCTGGCTCGCAGTCGGAGTTACAAATCATCCCAAAGGTGTTCGATGGGGTTAAGGTCAGGGCTCTGTGCAGGCCAGTCAAGTTCTTCCACACCGATCTCGACAAACCATTTCTGTATGGACCTCACTTTGTGCACGGGGGCATTGTCATGCTGAAACAGGAAAGGGCCTTCCCCAAACTGTTGCCACAAAGTTGGAAGCACAGAATCATCTAGAATGTCATTGTATGCTGTAGCGTTAAGATTTCCCTTCACTAGAACTAAGGGGCCCGAACCATGAAAAACAGCCCCAGACCATTATTCCTTCTCCACCAAACATGAAATCCACCAAACCCAAATTCGTCCAATGGCTGAGAGCTTTACACCACTCCAGCCAATGCTTGGCATTGCGCATTGTGATGTTAGGCTTGTGTGCGCGGCTGCTCGGCCACGGAAACCCATTTCATGAAGCTCCCGACGAACGGTTCTTGTGCTGACATTGCTTCCAGAGGCAGTTTGGAACTCGGTATTGAGCTTGTGTGGCCTACCACTTCACAGGTGAGCTGCACTTACAGTTGACCGTGGAAGCTCTAGCAGGGCAGAAATTTAACGAGCATCTTATGACGGTGCCACATTTTGAAAGTCACTGAGCTCTTCAAGTAAGGCCCATTCTACTGCCAATGTTTGTCTATGGAGTTTGCATGGCTGTGTGCTCAATATTTATACACCTGTCAGCAACAGGTGTGACTGAAATAGCCAAATCCACTCATTTGAAAGGGTGTCCATACTTTTGTATATACAATGTACGTCACTTCATTCCAATAGAACAGTCCCATGTTCCAATGTTTACACTAGCATACAGTAGCACTTAGAATGCCTGCCCAATACATTGCTTCATACTAAGTAGTGGGTTAGTGTGGATATCTGAACCGCATATCCAAGTCAAACAAAGCGGCTTTCTACATTTTGCTTGAGTCGAGTCCCAAATGGCATCCCCCATATACCCTTTGGAGTGCCCTATGTGGGACTTGGTTTGTAGAGATGCAGTGGCTCTGGACCCTCTGCTGTATGGGCTAGATGTGCCCTGCGCTGAGACAAATTTAAGCGAGACAGGAAATTAAGACTTGCGTCACAAACAGCACCCTATCCCCTATGTTGTGCCCTACTTTCGACTAGGGCTCTGGTCAAAAGTAGTGCGCCATGTAGGGAATAGGGTGGCATTTTATACCTTGCCCTTTACCACATCTTCAGCACTCTTTACCAGCAGCGATCACAGAGATGCCATCCTGGAACCCATGGCCCTACTGGTTCACTTCAGATTCAGTCAGCTACATTTAGTTCTGATTCCAGGCCAGGCAGAAAACATATTCTTTTTTTAAAACACTCCCCATGAGCATTTCAATCCTGTGAAGCCCAGGGCTAATTTATTAACTGACCAGTGTACACCCCCTCCCTCTGTGGCAGGATGGTATGACCCGTTGGCAGATAGTGCAGTCTACTACTGAAATTATTACTTTTTGTCCTCCTTATTTTTGATGGATCGGAAAGAGATGTATTAATTGAAATTATCTTTTTATTTTGTAAAAAAAAGTGTTTAAAGAATTAAAGTGATATTGCACTGACATTGAACATGTACATAAAGTGTTTTGTAAATAAGCCATTAAAACAGATGCATTTGAATATGAACTGTAAAAAAAAAAAAAATACTGTAGTTGTATATGGTGTGATGAAACTGTTGATCTGTAACTAATATCCAAGCAACACATTCAATACAACAGATGCAATTAAGGCATTCAGTTGATGGGTTGGTTTTCTTGTGTGTGTGTGTGTACGTGTGTGTGTGTACGTGTGTGTGCGTGCGTGTGTACGTGTCAGAGAGTGAGTGCTCCAAGCATGCGTGCAAGCAGCCCCATCCTGTAGATCTAGGTATTGTGAGTTGAGTTAGTATCTGTGAGCGGAAACCCCAACCTTCCACTTTTAGCCCGTGTCCCTTTCTGCAGAACAGACCAGCTAGCAGTTGTGGTGGTCGGAACAGAACAGTTACTTCCCCCGAAACAAAGACTCACAGCATGTTATTTATGCCTGACCCAAAAAACTACAGACAGCGGGGTTGCTTCCTAAATGGCAACTTATTCCTTTCATAGAGCCCTATGGGCCCCGGTCAAAAGTAGTGTCACTGTATAGGAAATGGGGTGCCGTTTGGGACGCAGATGGGACCGAGCTCCACTGTGAAGCATCTATTTCCAACTGAAGAAGTTTGTCTATTTGGCTGTCTGCTTTGTACTCCTCCATATAGATCATATCATTCCTATTCATTATATCCTTCACTGCCCCATAATTGATCTGGGAAAAAGGTCATACGATACGAATAGTTCCTCAACATTTCGTGGACCTAAGTGTTCATTTGTATAGATGCTGTAAGTGTCTCTGTCAGTCAGCCAGCTCGGTATCTGCGTCAGGGGTTTTGAAAACCACGGGATGCTACTGTGCATTTCCCCTCCGTGCTGTGTGGTTCTTGAGCAAACAAAAAACCCGTCCTTCTGACTCCGATAACACAGGATATGATGTATTCTATTTCCTCTCAATGGGTGTCTTCTCTTCAGGGGGTCTCAGAGAAAAGCAGATAGCCTGCTATCACTGTTATCTACAGAGAATCATTCTGTGAGTAAGGTCTAGACGTTGTCCAAGTCTATTGTTGGGCAGTGCCAGTTTACATTTTTTTTGTGCAGTATGTTATGAAACAGATGTATCCTCACCAGGGGCCCTTTTTGAGAGGACAGGTAGGCTTAGACAAGTAGGTAGGTGGAGGTCTCTGTTTTTTTTACAAGGACTTCTGACTCGTCACTGACATCCTGTCTGTCTACATGAACAAGGATGAGTGTCTGGATGACATGATGGCCTCCTTGAACAATTCAACCACCCAATTATCCAAGTGAGTTCCACCTGAAATGGAATTTAAGCCTATACCTCGATGTAATCTTATGTGAATACTTATATGTCTGAAAGTTAAGTACATAGTGGGACCTATCTTTTGTGCTTGTTTGTACCTAAAGTCTCGTCTGTCCCTTCCAGCATGGAGTTGGACCTACCTCATTACCTCCTCATCGGGGTGTCTCTGCTCACCGTCCTGGTTTTCATAGTGCTGGGGACTCTGTGGCTCAAAAAGTAAGACGGCTCACCTCCATGGGTTTGTGAGAAATGGTCTGTATTCTACTTTTCCGATTAAACGTTGTGGTTTGAAGTTACGTGAGCCTCTGTGTCAGCTAGTACTGTAGGGGCGCTGAGAAAAGGAAAGCTGTGTAGACTTAGACATGTAGACTTAGACAATGTAGACTTAGACAATGTAGACTTAGACAATGTAGACTTAGACAATGTATAAGAGGAGATTCAGAAGGAGCCAAGCACTGCATCTCCCAACAACTGCAAATTTAACAACCTTCAGCAATTTTGGAATTAAATTAATAAGCGGGTACAAAAAGAGTTACAAAAAAATTGAAATCATACTGGAAAATGGTGAACATCATCAGAGGAATTGTGTAATGGATAACTGGAAGAATGGTTTTGCTAACCTATTTTAAGGCAACAATATACCATCTGTGTTTGATGAGGACTTAAATTATACTTGTAACTTAAAGAATCGGTTGGAAATTGGGCTGGATAAACCTTAAACTCATTCCTGAATGAAACCTTTACAATGAAGGAAGTTGGGGAAGGCTTTTGACGAAAGCAATAACAAGAAAAGCAACAGGAATAGAGGAGCTTCTAAAAACAGTCTGAAAATCTCCTAGGTTACTGCAGACTCTAATATCTCTTTTTCAAATGTGTTTTGAAAATGGTACCATCCCTTCAACTTGGTACAGATCAATCATTCTAGCGTTCCATTAAATTACAAATCAGCCTTATTAGCAGTCTATAATTATACTCTGGGATCTTAAACGGGTTCAGTTATACTCTGGGATCTTAAACAGATTCAGTTATACTCTGGGATCTTAAACAACAGGTTCAGTTATACTCTGGGATCTTAAACAACAGGTTCAGTTATACTCTGGGATCTTAAAAAACAGATTCAGTTATACTCTGGGATCTTAAAAAACAGATTCAGTTATACTCTGGGATCTTAAACAGATTCAGTTATACTCTGGGATCTTAAACAGGTTCAGTTATACTCTGGGATCTTAAACAACAGGTTCAGTTATACTCTGGGATCTTAAACAACAGGTTCAGTTATACTCTGGGATCTTAAACAACAGGTTCAGTTATACTCTGGGATCTTAAACAGGTTCAGTTATACTCTGGGATCTTAAACAGGTTCAGTTATACTCTGGGATCTTAAACAACAGGTTCAGTTATACTCTGGGATGTTAAACAGGTTGTTATACTCTGGGATGTTAAACAGATTCAGTTATACTCTGGGATCTTAAACAGGTTCAGTTATACTCTGGGATCTTAAACAGGTTCAGTTATACTCTGGGATCTTAAACAGGTTCAGTTATACTCTGGGATCTTAAACAGGTTCAGTTATACTCTGGGATCTTAAACAACAGGTTCAGTTATACTCTGGGATCTTAAACAGATTCAGTTATACTCTGGGATGTTAAACAGGTTCAGTTATACTCTGGGATCTTAAACAGGTTCAGTTATACTCTGGGATGTTAAACAACAGGTTCAGTTATACTCTGGGATCTTAAACAGATTCAGTTATACTCTGGGATGTTAAACAACAGGTTCAGTTATACTCTGGGATCTTAAACATATTCAGTTATACTCTGGGATCTTAAACAGATTCAGTTATACTCTGGGATCTTAAACAACAGGTTCACTCAGTACTTGGAAATGTCAGGTTTACTTGTAGATGAGCAGAACAGGCTTGGTAAAAACAGGACTTTATGGGCCTCCCGGGTGGCGCAGTGGTCTAGGGCACTGCATCGCAGTGCTAACTGCGCCACCAGAGTCTCTGGGTTCGCGCCCAGGCTCTGTCGCAGCCGGCCGCGACCGGGAGGTCCGTGGGGCGACGCACAATTGGCATAGCGTCGTCCGGGTTAGGGAGGGTTTGGCCGGTAGGGATATCCTTGTCTCATCGCGCTCCAGCGACTCCTGTGGCGGGCCGGGCGCAGTGCGCGCTAACCAAGGGGGCCAGGTACACGGTGTTTCCTCCGACACATTGGTGCGGCTGGCTTCCGGGTTGGAGGCGCGCTGTGTTAAGAAGCAGTGCGGCTTGGTTGGGTTGTGCTTCGGAGGACGCATGGCTTTCGACCTTCGTCTCTCCCGAGCCCGTACGGGAGTTGTAGCGATGAGACAAGATAGTAATTACTAGCGATTGGATACCACAAAAATTGGGGAGAAAATGGGATAAAATAAAAAAACAAAACAAAAAAAAAAAAACAGGACTTTATTATAAAAAGAAGTGATGCAGTCAGTCTCTTGGCCAAGAGAGACTGGCATGCATAGTATTTATATCAGCCCTCTGATTACAATGAAGAACAAGACGTGCTGCTCTGTTCTGGGCCAGCTGCAGCTTAACTAGGTCTTTCCTTGCAGCACTCGACCACACGACTGGACAATAATCAAGATGACAAAAGTAGAGCTTAGAGGACTTGCTTATTGGAGTGTGGTATCAAATCTCTTTATTTTGTACAGACCTCTACCCATCTTTACAACCATTGAATTTATATGTTTTGACCATGACAGTTTACAATCTATGGTAACACCAAGTAATTTAGTCTCAACTTGTTCAACAGCCACGTTATTCATTACCAGATTCAGCTGAGGTCTAGAACTTAGGGAATGATTTGTACCCAAAACCAAATAGTTGTAGTGCTTTCAGGACCAGTTTATTACAGGCCTTCCATTCCAAAACAGACTGCAACTCTTTGTTAAGGGTTTCAGTGACTTCATAAGCTGTTGTTGCTGATGCGTGTATGGTTGAATTATCAGCATACATAGACACACAGGCTTTGTTTAATGCCAGTGGCAGGTCATTGGTAAAAATAGAAAGAGTAGAGGGCCTAGAGAGCTGCCCTGGGGTACACCACACCCTATATGTTTGACATTTAGAGAAGCTTCCGTTAAAGAAAAAACTTTGAGTTCTATTAGATAGCTCTGAATCCATGATATTGCAGAGGTTGAAAAGCCATAACACATAAGTTTTGTCAACAGGTTGGGGTCAATAATATCAAAGGCTGTACTGAAATCTAACAGTACAGCTACCACAATCTTCTTATTATCAATTTCTTTAAACCAATTATCAGTCATTTGTGTCAGTGCAGTACATATTGACTGCCCTTCTCTATAAGCATGCTGAAAGACTCTTGTTAATTTGTTTACAGAGAAATAGCATTGTATTTGGTCAAACACCATTTTTTCCCCAACAGTTTGCTAAGACCTGACAGCAAGCTTATAGGTCTGCTGTTAGAACCAGTAAAACCTGCTTTACCACTCTTGGATTCGGAAGTACTTTGGCTTCCCGCCAGGCCTGAGGACAAAGGTTCAGATTAAAGATATGACAGATAGGAGTGGCTATAGTCAGCTACCATCCTTCGTAGCTTTCCATCGATGTTGTCAATGCCAGGAGGTTTGTCATTATTGATCGATAACTGTAATTTTTTTCCATCTCGCACACTAATTTTACAAAATTCAAACTTGCAATGTTTTTCTTTCGTTTTGTTTTTTTAAGCATGAATAAGGTTACTGTTCGTTCTTGGTATTTCCTGCCTAAGTTTGCCCACTTTGCCAATTAAGTAATCATTTTAAATAATTAGCAACATCAAATGGTTTTGTGATGAATAAGCTTCTGATTCGATGAAAGATGGAGTTGAATTTGTCTTTCTTACTATAATTTTTTCCATCATTCTTTATTATCACTGATCTTGGCCTCATAATATAGTTTCTTCTTTCTGTTGAGTTGAGTCACATAATTTCGGCCAGTCAGACTGCAGCTAGACTTATTAGCCACTCCTTCTGCCCCATCTCTTTCAACCATACAGTTTTTCAATTCCTCATCAATCCATGGGGCCTTAACAGTTCTAACAGTCAGTTTCTTAACAGGTGCATGTTCATTCTTCCCTGTCCTCAGTTTTCTCCACAGAACAAAGGGGACAGGATGTAAATTATAACCCCCAACCCTAGCCTGTGGTTGAACAATTAGAATTCCTTGCAGTAAAATTGGGCCAATGGCCAAATAACAAGTATCCTGTTTCAGGCTCAATGTATAGACCATTCAGACCAATGAGATCTTGTCACAAGTAGCGATGAGTCCAGGACTGAAACCCCTACACAGATTCTAACCAGATGTTGAACTGAAGAAAAAAAAACAATTTCCATTGATCGTTAATTCCCTATTGACCTCTAGTCCTCTGCGTTGTGTATTATCTTAAAATATTCATACACTCCCCCCTAGACCATTAAAAAAAAATATATATATATACAAATGAACAGTATAAACAGTATAAAAAAACATTAGCAGTAAGCATAAAATCATTTACATTAAATACCTTGCATTTCTATAAAACACAAAGGGTATATTTTACTTGCCGTTGCAATAATAGATTTCACACAAAGTTATAGAAAAGAGGTATTAACAGGTGGGATACCACATCTGAGAGAGCATGGTTACTGCACTGAGGACAGTTTCCCACGGACACATTGACCACAATCATGAGGCTTGGTGGGATGATGAAGACCATTATAATCCCTACCACATTCTGGTGAACACCACTGACACCCACAAGCACTGGTTACAATGAGAAGCTTCCTCTTGAGCGGACAGCTTGATGAAAACCAGTCAATATTCAGGTCCCCAAGAAAGTAGACCTCTCTATTTACATCACATACACTATCAAGCATTTCACACGTATTATTTAGATAATGACTGTTAGCACTTGGTGGCCTATATCAACACCCTAAAAGAAGAGGCTTTAGATGTGCCAAGTGAACCTGCAACCACAACACTTCAATAACACTTGACATAAGATCTTCTCTAAGCATTACAGGGATATGGCTCTGAATATATATATATATATATATATATATATATATAGCAACACTTCCCCCATAAGCATTTGTGTCTCTTCTATAGATGTTATGTCCTTGTATTTCTACTGCTGTATCATCAAATTAATTATCTGAGTCTCAGAAAGTCTTCAGAAAGTATTCAAACCCCTTGACTTTTTCCACATTTTGTTACGTTAGTCTTAATGTAAAGTTGATTAATCGTTTTTTTCCCCTCATCAATCTACACACAATACCCCTAATGACAAATAAAAAAAACATGTTTTTAGAGATTTTTGCTAATTTATTAAAAATAAAAACGGAAATATCAGACTTACTCAGTACTTTGTTCAGCACCTTTGGCAGTGATTACAGCCTCAAGTCTTCTTGGGTATGACGTTACAAGCTTGGCACACCTGTATTTGGGGAGTTTCTCCCATTCTTCTCTGCAGATCCTCTCAAGCTCTGTCAGGTTGCTGCACAGCTATTTTCAGGTCTCTCCAGAGATGATTGATCAGGTTTAAGTCCGGGCTCTGGCTGGGCCACTCAGGGATATTCGGAGACTTGTCCCGAAGCCATTCCTGCATTGTCTTGGCTGGGTGCTTAGGGTCATTGTCCTGTTGGAAGGTGAACCGTCATCCCAGTCTGAGGTCCTGAGTGCTCTGGAGCAGGTTTCCTTCAAGGATCTCTCTGTACTTTGCTCCAATCATCTTTGCCTTGATCCTGACTAGTCTCTCTGTCCCTGCCACTGAAAAACATCCCCACAGCATGATGCTGCAACCACCATGCTTCACCATAGGGATGGTGCCAGGTTTCCTCCAGATGTGATGCTTGGCATTCATGCCAAAGAGTTCAATCTTGGTTTCATCAGACTAGAGAATCTTGTTTCTCATGGTCTGAGAGTCCTTTAGGCGCCTTTTGGCAAACTCCAAGCGGGCCGTCATGTGCCTTTTTATGTAGGAGTGGCTTCTGTCTGACCACTCTACCATAAAGGCCTGATTGGTGGAATGCTGCAGAGATGATTGCCCTTCTGGAAGTTTCTGCCATCTTCACATGGGAACTCCACAGCTCTGTCTGAGTGACCATTGGGTTCTAGGTCACCTCCTTGACCAAGGCCCTCAGTTTGGCCGGGCGGGCCAGCTCTAGGAAGAGTCTTTTTTTAAAGGGGTGGATCAGCTTTAATGTTGCGGAAAGATTGTTGATTCCATCAATGTAATTGTCTGCATCTTTTCCAATCCCCCATATATTTTTTGGGTAAATATATATACTGTATTAAAATGGGCTGCTATTTTCAGTCCTTTCCTGGGTAGCTTATCAGAGATAGACATAATATGGAAAAGAGCAAAGAAAGCAAGAGAAAATAAATTATATTCAGCAGTCCATTAATCAATTGGTGTGTGGGTGTGTGGGTGCTGCGGGGTTGAAGCTACGAACACATAGGCTTGGAACTCTCACCCATTCCAGGCTTCTGGGAGGGAGAGCGGACAATGAGCCAGTTATAGCAGATGTAAGCAATGTCCCCACGCGCTCTGGCAGCTTTCTTGGCTGGGAGTTCGTTCCTCTTCTGGCGCACAGCTTCAGGATAGTCCTCATGAAGGAAGATATACAGCCTCTCAAGTTCTTGGCTCTTTCCAGAACAGCTACATTACCTTGTCCTTGTGTAACAGTTTAGCTTCCGTCCCTCTCCTCGCCCCTACCTGGGATCGAACCAGGGACCCTCTGCACATCAACAACAGTTACCCACGAAGCATCGTTACCCATCACTCCACAAAAGCCGCGGCCCTTGCAGAGCAAGGGGAACCACTACTTCAAGGTCTCAAAGCGAGTGACGTCACCGATTTGAAACGCTATTAGCGCGCACCACCGCTAACTAGTTAGCCATTTCACATCGGTTACACTTGAACCTCAGGAACTTTACCACTATCGGCCAGGGCCGGTAGTGGGTTTTGCAGTCCTGTGGGCTAGCTCCACCTCAATCTTCCTGTGGTCCATCTTCAATTTCTCAGAGATAATTTCCCTCACTTTGTCCTCAGACTCCGTCCAGGTCTCGTGGAGATTCTGCAATTCCGTCCACAACCATGTTATTCCGCCTTGATTGTCCCTCGAGATAATCAAATGTATCCGTCATTGTAATCATGGGATTCACACACACACAACTGATGTCCTCTCTCAAATGACTTAAAGATTGCTGTCATCTTGCCGTTCGAACTGGAGACTGTTCTTCAGGTCCTGGACCTCTCTGTTCTCCTGTTTCAACTCATTGAGCTGACCCTGGGAGAACTGGAAACTGTTCTTCAGGTCCTGGACCTCTCTGTTCTCCTGTTTCAACTCACCGAGCTGACCCTGGGAGAACTGGAGACTGTTCTTCAGGTCCTGGACCTCTCTGTTCTCCTGTTTCAACTCATTGAGCTGACCCTGGGAGAACTGGAGACTGTTCTTCAGGTCCTGGACCTCTCTGTTCTCCTGTTTCAACTCATCGAGCTGACCCTGGGAGAACTGGAGACTGTTCTTCAGGTCCTGGACCTCTCTGGTCAGGTCGTCCATTCTTTTATTAGTTGACGCCACCAGTATTTGGACAAAACACCTGAAGCTTTTATCTTGTTGTTGTAACAACTGCTTGTAGACGCTAATTTGGTTTGTTTAAAAGATCCTTCACCTGTGATAGAGAGACACCACTGTCCTCAACGGTACATCCCACCGGCTTTGTCACGGTAGTTAGCAACGTACAGCACCAGTCAAAAGTTTGCACACACCTACTCATTCAAAGGTTTTTCTTTATTTTTACTATTTTCTACATTGTAGAATAATAGTGAAGCCATCAACACTATGATATAACACATATGGAATCATGTAGTAACCAAAAAAGTGTTAAACAAGGCAACATGCTCTTCTCAACTGTGTTTGTCCTTTTTGTAAATGACTTGGCCCAGCAAATCAAGCGTTCTAACCTAGGAGTTCAAATAGATGACACGACTTTGGGGATACTATTGTACACAGATGAAAATGTTCTCCTTCCACCCTTGACAAAGGAACTCAATGCTGTATTTAAGGATCTACCACACATATATTTAGAAACAAGTTATGATGCAATGTTAACATGATCAAACACAAGTTAAAACTAAGCTACAAAGACAAATGGTCAACGGACATAATGGCTAAAACCAAAACTCGGAACCTCCAACCAGATCAGAAACGGCTACGATCAGAACCTTACGAACCTTGACCTTTCACCTTGTGTGACCAGTTGACTGTGCATGACAGAGTAAAAACATTTTTGTAAATGTATTAAAAATGACTTATTTACATAAGTATTCAGACCATTTGCTATGAGACTCAAAATTGAGCTCAGGGGCATCTTGTTTCCATTGATCATCCTTGAGACTGAGTCCATCTGTGGGTAAATTCAATTGATTGGACATGATTTGGAAAGGCACACACCCGTCTATATAAGGTTCCAGTTGACAGTGCATGTCCGAGCAAAAACCAAGACATGAAGTCGAAGGAATTGCCCCTAGAGCTCCGAGACAGGATTGTGTTCGAGGCACAGATCTGGGGAAGGATAGCAAAAGAACACTGTAGCCTCCCTCATTCTTAAATGGAAGAAGTTTGGAACCACAAAGACTCTTCCTAGAGCTGGCCGCCCGACCAAACTGAGCAATTGGGGGAGAAGGGCCTTGGTCAGGGAGGTGACCAAGAATCTGATGTTCACTCCACCAATCAGGCCTTTATGCTAGAGTGGCCAGACAGAAGCCACTCCTCAGTAAAAGGCAAATGACAGCCTGCTTGGAGTTTGTCAAAAGGCACCTAAAGACTCTCAGACCATGAGAAACAAGATTATCTAGTCTGATGAAACCAAGATTGAATTCTTTGGCCTGAATGCCAAGTGTCACGTCTGGAGGAAACCTGGCACCATCCCTACGGTGAAGCATGGTGGTTGCAGCATCATACTGTGGGGATGTTTTTCAGCAGCAGGGACAGGGAGACTAGTCAGGATTGAGGGAAAGATGAACGGAGCAAAGTATAGAGAGATCCTTGATGAAAACCTGCTCCAGATCACTCAGGAACTCAGACTGCGGCGAGGTTTCCCCTTCCAATAGGACAACGACCCTAAGCACACAGCCAAGACAACACAGGAGTGGCTTCGGGACAAGTCTCTGAATGTACTTGAGTGTCCCAGCCAGTGCACGAACTTGAACCCGATCGAACATCTCTGGAGAGACCTGAAAATAACTGTGCAGCGACGCTCCCCATCCAACCTGACAGAGCTTGAGGGGATCTGCAGAGAAGAATGGGAGAATCTCCCCAAATACAGGTGTGCCAAGCTTGTAGCGTAATACCCAAGACCACTCGAGGCTGTAATCACTGCCAAAGGTGCTTCATCAAAGTACTGAGTAAAAGGTCTGAATACTTAAGTAAATGGATTACGTGCATAATTATTTTTTTTTAAATGGCAAAAAAAACAAAAACATTTTGCTTTGTCATTATGGGGTATTGTGTGTAGATTGATGAGGGGGGGATAAAACAATTTAATCAATTTTAGAATAACGCTGTAACGTAACAAAATGTGGAAAAAGTCAAGGGGTCTGAATACTTTCCCGAATGACCTGTACGACATAGTATATTTTCTGTCAGCCATTCCCATATGGACCATCTATACACGGAACATCCTCCCCTTCTGGCTGTTGTCAGGTATCGTTCCCTGAAGAGGACCATTCGGGACCTGCGAGGAGGAAGGCCTCTGGGAAATGTACTTTCCACTCCAGACTCCCCGTTCCTCTCTCCTGCTTCCCCCAGCCCGCCCCCCGTCACCTTGACGACAGAGAAGCTGGGGAAGAAGGACCCTGAGGAGCAGACATCACTACAGAGAAACAATAACAGGGCTGTCACTAACAGACTGCTTTGGAGGCCACCACAACAGGTATGCATACATTTGCTACACACACTCACACACACACACACACGCACGCATAGGACTACACACACACACACACACACACACACACACACACACGCATAGGACTCTACACACACACACACACACACGCATAGGACTCTACACACACACACACACACACACACACACACACACACGCACGCATAGGACTCTACACACACACACACACACTCTCACACACACACGCATAGGACTATACACACACACACACACACACACACACACACACACACACGCATAGGACTCTACACACACACACACACACACACACACGCATAGGACTCTACACACACACACACAAACACACACACACACACACACACGCATAGGACTATACACACACACACACACACACACACACACACACACACACACGCATAGGACTATACACACACACACACACACACACGCATAGGACTATACACACTCACACACACACACACACGCATAGGACTATACACACACACACACTCACACACACACGCATAGGACTATACACACACACACACGCATAGGACTATACACACACACACACGCATAGGACTATACACACACACTCACACACACACACACACACACACGCATAGGACTATACACACACACACACGCATAGGACTATACACACACACACGCATAGGACTATACACACACACACACGCATAGGACTATACACACACACACACACACACACACACACACACACACACACACACACACACACGCATAGGACTATACACTCACACACACACACACACACGCATAGGACTATACACACACACGCAGACAGGATCTACAGACAGTGTGTATGGATGATGTACAGTAGGTAATAACCATATTGTATATCAGAGGAGGCTGGTGGGGGACGGGCTCATTGTAATGGCTGGAATGGAAGAAGTGGAATGTTATCAAACACATGGAAATCCCGTTTTACTCCGTTCCCTTAATTCTATTCCAGCCATTACAATGAACCCATCCTCCTATAGCTTCCCCCACCAGCCTCCACTGTTGTATACAGTTTAAAAAGTCTACAAAGTTGAGTAAGTCTATAAACAGTATAACAACCACATTGATGTGATTATCCCCCAGGTTCCCCGCTTCACCAAGTCAGACCTCAGTCTGCTACAGCTCATCAAGGCAGGGAAGGAGGGAGTCTTCTACAAGGCCAGGATGACACGGGGAACCTGCAAGGGACACGGCATGTTCACCTGCAAGATCACCAAAGAGGGTACAGTAGGCTAGGCTTATATTTGTCCTATTTCACACATGTACACGTGTGTATTAATAAGAATGTGTGAATTGGAAATGTTTTTTTTTGTTGCATTTCCAAACTCTTGTAGAGATCCCCTCGGAGAGTGGGGCCAGGGTCTGTATAAGGAATATCGTGTTATTTTGGATGTACACAAAGAGACAAGGGCTCTACGCTGACCTTTTACAAGGAGAACGTGTGCGCCTAAGTTGAGAAATGTAGGTGCACACAAAGAAATGTAGGGGCACAATGAAAGATATTTGAGGTATTAAAGCTAAAGTCCTTAATTCCTCTAGGCGCACTGGTGCTTCTAAATATAAATTCTAGATCGCACAGCAAAATATAAATCTACCCTGATTGATTTGATATTGACAAATGTTCCACATAAATATTCTGCGGTTGGTGTTTTTTGTAATGATTTAAGTGATGTTGTTGCTGTTAGAAATACTAAGGTTCCTAAGACAAACCCACGTTTTATTCGTAAGAGAAATTAATAGTTTTAATAAGCAGGCTTTCTTTCATGAATTTGTTTTATTTTGACTGGAGCACAATTGAGTTTATTCCTGATGTGGAAACTGCCTGGAAATTCTTTCATGATGTTTTTTTTCTTCCAAATAGTAAACAAACATGCCCCATTCCACAGGTTCAGAGTTAACCTGTTTGGGGTGCAGCCCGACACCGGTACACTTATGACAACATCCAGCTCAAGTGCAGGGCGCGAAATTCAAAATATATATTTTTTTAAATATTTAACTTTCACACATTAACAAGTCCAAGACACCAGATGAAAGGTACACATCTTGTGAATCAAGCCAACATGTCCGATTTTAAAATGTTTTACAGGGAAGACACAATGTAAATCTATTAGCTAACCACGTTAGCAAAAGACACCACTATTCTTACTCCATCAGTTTTTTACTCCATCAGTAGCTATCACAAATTCGACCAAATAAAGATATAAATAGCCACTAACCAAGAAACAACTTCATCAGATGACAGTCTGATAACATATTTATTGTATAGCATATGTTTTGTTCGAAAAATTTGCATATTTCAGGTATAAATCATAGTTTACATTTCAGCTACAATCAGAAATTGCACCGAAAGCAGCCATAATATTTACAGACACCAACGTCAAATACCTAATTACTCATCATAAAACATTTCTGAAAAATACATAGTGTACAGCAATTGAAAGACAGGCATCTTGTGATTCCAGACAATATTTCCGATTTATTAAATGTTTTACAGCGAAAACAAAATGTAGCGTTATATTAGCGTAGCCACAATAGCCAGAAACACTTGGGCGCCCACGACCAGTTCACATGCACGACAGATATTAGAAATAGCATCATAAAATGTTTCTTACTTTTGGTGATCTTCCGTCAGAATGTTGGACAAGGTGTCCTTTGTCCAGAACAGTCGTTGTTTTGATCTGGAACGGCAAATATCCCTCTTCATTTAGCATGGGCACTTGCCAAGTGGCACGGATCACTCCAACGTCAACAAAGTCAGAGAACGGAACACAGCAAAACTCCCGAAAAAATTTCAATAATCTGATTAAACTATATTGAAAAAACATACGTTACGATGATATGGTCACATGTATCAAATAAAATCTAAGACGGAGATGTTAGTCGTCCATAACAACAGCTAAACAGAAGGCAAATTCATGTCCTCTTTCGCGCGCTCCAGAAACAGGAAATGGACGGTCACGTCAAACAAAGAGCTTTAATTCCACCTCAGACCAAGATAAACTCGAACATTTTTCTCTCACCGCCTCTTGACAACCAGGGGAAGGTGTATGAAGTGTATGTAGACTCTTACGTATCACGCCCATGTATAGGCATGAAGTTGAACAGAGCATCGATTTCTGACATTCCACTTCCTGGTCAGGAAGTGTGCTGCAGAATGACTTCTGTTTCACTCAGAGAAATAATTCAAACGGTTTTAGAAACTAGAGAGTGTTTTCTATCCAATAGTAATAATAATATGCATATTGTACGAGCAAGAATTGAGTACGAGGCCGTTTGAAATGGGCACGATTTAACTGGCTACTCAATACTGCCCCTTGCAGCCATAACAGGTTAAAGAGAGGGGATAACCCATGGTTTTCTCCAAATAGTAAACAAACATGCCCCATTCCACAGGTTCAGGGTTAAAGGGAGGGATAATCCATGGTTTTCTCCAAATAGTAAACAAACATGCCCCATTCCACAGGTCCAGAGTTAAAGGGAGGGGATAACCCATGGTTTTCTCCAAATAGTAAACAAACATGCCCCATTCCACAGGTTCAGAGTTAAAGGGAGGGATAACCCATGGTTTTCTTCTGAGCTGTCTTGTATTATTCACGACCGTAATCTAGCCTGGGCTGAAGCAAGGACATCATATTCTGATGCTGATTGGCTTATTTTTAGGCAGTTACGAAACAAGTGTTCTTCTCTTCTCAGGAAGGCCAAGTCTGAATATTGTATGTCTGTTACCACTGATAACCTGAATGACCATAGAACGTTTTGGAAGGCTATTAAGTATATGTCTGGTAACAGTAATGTTAATGAATTACCGTCATGTGATTTGAAGGACTCTGTTGCTGTATATGACAAAACTGAAATGCTGAATTGTTTCAATGAGCACTTTGTATCACCTGGTAGGCTGTTTGATTCAGTGTCTTCTATCTCTGTACAACCCTGTGTTGATGAACCAGTGAGAGCTGGTCAAACTTTTAGCTTTTTGCCATTCTCAGTGCAGGAGGTACATAAAGCCCTGAAATCCTTAGATCAGAAAAAGCCTGCAGGTCCTGATCTTCTGGATCCCTGCTTTGTAAATCTGGCAGCTGATTTCATAGCTGAACCACTTACATATCTGTTCAATTTAACCCTGGAATGTAATGAAATTCCAAAGATCTGTAAATCAGCATTTGTCCTACCACTTTTAAAAAGGGGAAGATCCAACTATTTTAAATAATTATAAGCCAATCTCAAAGCTGTCACCACTGGAGAAAATACTTGAAACCGTTGTTAGTGAACAGCTAAAATAGTTTTTATATACTAACTCTATTTTATCAATGTACCAATCGGGCTTCAGGAAGAAGCATAGCACAATTACAGCAGCCATGAAGGTTTTAAATGATATCACTGAAGCCCTTGATAAAAAACAGCACTGTGTCTCACTTTTTATTGATCTCTCTAAGGCTTTTGATACAGTTGATCATGCTATACTGAGGCAGAGATTGTCGAGCGTAGGTCTTTCGGAGAATGCAGTTGCATGGTTTGCTAATTATCTGTCTGATAGAACTCAGTGCACTCAATTTGATGGGCTCATGTCTGTTAAATTGTCTGTCTTTAATGGTGTGCCCCAGGGCACTGTACTTGGTCCCCTCTTATTCTATTTATATAAATAATTTTGACAGAAATTTGCTAAATGCGCAACTTTTTATGCTGATGATACTGTCATTTATTGTTGTGCCTCGTCTCTCTTAAAGTGGAAGAACTTGTCCCGATTGGTGTTTTTAAATCATTGATGAAGGATTTTGAGGCTGATTCCCTGACCTGACAATGTTTTTAATTTTCTGTTTTATGATTTTGTTATACTCCTGTAAATTCAATATTTTTTACTAGATTATCTGTAGTTTTTCATGTTGTCTGTAACTGTGTAATGACTTGGTGCTGCCTATCTTGGCCAGGACGCTCTTGAAAAAGATATTTAAAATCTCAATGAGCCCTTCCTGGTTAAATAAAGGTTAAATAAAATAAATATGCGAGTAAAACCCTGAGAGTTCAATCTGGTTTTCACTAATAGCATCCATTTTGTCCTGTAGGTGTGACCCCTAAGCGTATCGAGATGGAGGTATCCATTATGAGGAAGCTGGTGCACCACAAGAACGTTCTCCAACTGCTGGACTGGAACACCACTGAGGGTAAGAACAGACAGCACCTCCAGCTGCTGGACTGGAACACCACTGAGGGTAAGAACAGACAGCACCTCCAACTGCTGGACTGGAACACCACTGAGGGTAAGAACAGACAGCACCTCCAACTGCTGGACTGGAACACCACTGAGGGTAAGAACAGACAGCACCTCCAACTGCTGGACTGGAACACCACTGAGGGTAAGAACAGGCAGCACCTCCAACTGCTGGACTGGAACACCACTGAGGGTAAGAACAGACAGCACCTCCAACTGCTGGACTGGAACACCACTGAGGGTAAGAACAGGCAGCACCTCCAACTGCTGGACTGGAACACCACTGAGGGTAAGAACAGACAGCACCTCCAACTGCTGGACTGGAACACCACTGAGGGTAAGAACAGACAGCACCTCCAACTGCTGGACTGGAACACCACTGAGGGTAAGAACAGACAGCACCTCCAACTGCTGGACTGGAACACCACTGAGGGTAAGAACAGGCAGCACCTCCAGCTGCTGGACTGGAACACCACTGAGGGTAAGAACAGACAGCACCTCCAACTGCTGGACTGGAACACCACTGAGGGTAAGAACAGACAGCACCTCCAGCTGCTGGACTGGAACACCACTGAGGGTAAGAACAGACAGCACCTCCAGCTGCTGGACTGGAACACCACTGAGGGTAAGAACAGACAGCACCTCCAACTGCTGGACTGGAACACCACTGAGGGTAAGAACAGACAGCACCTCCAACTGCTGGACTGGAACACCACTGAGGGTAAGAACAGACAGCACCTCCAACTGCTGGACTGGAACACCACTGAGGGTAAGAACAGACAGCACCTCCAACTGCTGGACTGGAACACCACTGAGGGTAAGAACAGACAGCACCTCCAACTGCTGGACTGGAACACCACTGAGGGTAAGAACAGACAGCACCTCCAACTGCTGGACTGGAACACCACTGAGGGTAAGAACAGACAGCACCTCCAGCTGCTGGACTGGAACACCACTGAGGGTAAGAACAGACAGCACCTCCAACTGCTGGACTGGAACACCACTGAGGGTAAGAACAGACAGCACCTCCAACTGCTGGACTGGAACACCACTGAGGGTAAGAACAGACAGCACCTCCAACTGCTGGACTGGAACACCACTGAGGGTAAGAACAGACAGCACCTCCAACTGCTGGACTGGAACACCACTGAGGGTAAGAACAGACAGCACCTCCAACTGCTGGACTGGAACACCACTGAGGGTAAGAACAGACAGCACCTCCAACTGCTGGACTGGAACACCACTGAGGGTAAGAACAGACAGCACCTCCAACTGCTGGACTGGAACACCACTGAGGGTAAGAACAGACAGCACCTCCAGCTGCTGGACTGGAACACCACTGAGGGTAAGAACAGACAGCACCTCCAACTGCTGGACTGGAACACCACTGAGGGTAAGAACAGACAGCACCTCCAACTGCTGGACTGGAACACCACTGAGGGTAAGAACAGACAGCACCTCCAACTGCTGGACTGGAACACCACTGAGGGTAAGAACAGACAGCACCTCCAGCTGCTGGACTGGAACACCACTGAGGGTAAGAACAGGCAGCACCTCCAACTGCTGGACGTCACCCTACCCAAACGTCACCCTACTTTTATAGTGTGCTATATTTAACCACTCTGGGTGACTGCATTATTTACATTGTCTTCATATAGAATAGAAAAAGAGTGGCGCCTTATCTATAATATATTACCCACAACTACTGCAAGCTGAATTCTTGTGTGTGTGTGTGTGTGTGTGTGTGTGTGTGTGTGTGTGTGTGTGTGTGTGTGTGTGTGTGTGTGTGTGTGTGTGTGTGTGTGTGTGTGTGTGTGTGTGTGTGTGTGTGTGTGTGTGTGTGTCCTCCCAGAACCCTATGTGTTGATCATGGAGTTTGTGAGCTACGGAACCCTGCGGAGCTTCCTTCAGACCCACAGAGACAAACTGACCTGTGACCCTGAGCTACAGAGCTTGCTCACCATCGCATCCTATCACATCGCACTGGCCATGGAACACCTGCGATCCAAAATGGTACCTAGTTTCCTCCTCCTCCTCTCACTCATTTCTTATGACACCAAACGGCCACTGGCATTAACTGCTCTTGGACCAGTCAGTCAGTCAGAAACTGTTCTGGGGTCTGTGTTCCAGTTGGTGCACTGTGACCTATGACCAGTTCTTACAGACAGTAAACCCTTACACACAGCTACAGAACATCATGATAGACACAGTACAGTCAGAAAATAGTACTGTTCTGGGATCTGTCCTTACACACAGTGTTACATACTGTTCAGGTGACAATAACTGATGTGAGATCTGTCCTTACAGGTTGTGCATTGTGACGTAGGATCTGTTCTTACAGACGGTAGCCCAAACATACAACAACAGTACATCTGATAGTAACTGTTCTGGGATCTGTCCTTACAGTGTTACATACCGTTCAGGTGACAGTAACTGTTCTGGGATCTGTGTTGTGTTCCAGGTGGTGCACTGTGACCTGGCCCTCAGGAACATCATGGTGAGCACGTTCCCCTGGGAGGTAAAGGTGTCAGAGTTTGGTCTGGCCAGAGACCTGACCCGCATGAAGAGCCGCCGCAGCAGTCGCAGGAAACACCCAGGGGTCAGACACACACACCCAGGGGTCAGACACACACACCCAGGGGTCAGACACACACACCCAGGGGTCAGACACACACACCCAGGGGTCAGCCACACACACCCAGGGGTCAGACACACACACCCAGGGGTCAGACACACACACCCAGGGGTCAGACACACACACCCAGGGGTCAGACACACACACCCAGGGGTCAGCCACACACACACAGGGGTCAGACACACACACCCAGGGGTCAGCCACACACACCCAGGGGTCAGACACACACACCCAGGGGTCAGACACACACACCCAGGGGTCAGCCACACACACCCAGGGGTCAGCCACACACACACAGGGGTCAGCCACACACACACAGGGGTCAGCCACACACACACAGGGGTCAGCCACACACACACAGGGGTCAGCCACACACACACACACACAGGGGTCAGCCACACACACCCAGGGGTCAGCCACACACACACAGGGGTCAGCCACACACACCCAGGGGTCAGCCACACACACCCAGGGGTCAGCCACACACACCCAGGGGTCAGACACACACACCCAGGGGTCAGACACACACACCCAGGGGTCAGACACACACACCCAGGGGTCAGACACACACACCCAGGGGTCAGACACACACACCCAGGGGTCAGCCACACACACCCAGGGGTCAGCCACACACACCCAGGGGTCAGCCACACACACCCAGGGGTCAGCCACACACACCCAGGGGTCAGACACACACACCCAGGGGTCAGACACACACACCCAGGGGTCAGACACACACACCCAGGGGTCAGCCACACACACCCAGGGGTCAGCCACACACACCCAGGGGTCAGCCACACACACCCAGGGGTCAGCCACACACACCCAGGGGTCAGACACACACACCCAGGGGTCAGACACACACACCCAGGGGTCAGACACACACACCCAGGGGTCAGCCACACACACCCAGGGGTCAGCCACACACACCCAGGGGTCAGACACACACACCCAGGGGTCAGACACACACACCCAGGGGTCAGCCACACACACACAGGGGTCAGCCACACACACCCAGGGGTCAGACACACACACCCAGGGGTCAGCCACACACACACAGGGGTCAGCCACACACACCCAGGGGTCAGCCACACACACCCAGGGGTCAGCCACACACACCCAGGGGTCAGCCACACACACACAGGGGTCAGCCACACACACACACACCCAGGGGTCAGCCACACACACACACACACACACACCCAGGGGTCAGCCACACACACACACACACCCAGGGGTCAGCCACACACACACACACCCAGGGGTCAGCCACACACACACCCAGGGGTCAGCCACACACACACCCAGGGGTCAGCCACACACACCCAGGGGTCAGCCACACACACCCAGGGGTCAGCCACACACACACACAGGGGTCAGCCACACACACACACAGGGGTCAGCCACACACACACCCAGGGGTCAGCCACACACACACCCAGGGGTCAGCCACACACACACACACACACACACACACACACACACACACACACACACACACACACACCCAGGGGTCAGCCACACACACACCCAGGGGTCAGCCACACACACCCAGGGTTCAGTCACACACACACACACACACCCAGGGGTCAGCCACACACCCACCCAGGGGTCAGCCACACACACACACACCCAGGGGTCAGCCACACACACACACAGGGGTCAGCCACACACCCACCCAGGGGTCAGCCACACACACACACACCCAGGGGTCAGCCACACACAGGGGTCAGCCACACACACACCCAGGGGTCAGCCACACACACACCCAGGGGTCAGCCACACACACACCCAGGGGTCAGCCACACACACACACACCCAGGGGTCAGCCACACACACACACACACACACACACACCCAGGGGTCAGCCACACACCCACCCAGGGGTCAGCCACACACACACACACACACACACCCAGGGGTCAGCCACACACACACACACCCAGGGGTCAGCCACACACCCACCCAGGGGTCAGCCACACACACACACACCCAGGGGTCAGCCACACACACACCCAGGGGTCAGCCACACACACACCCAGGGGTCAGCCACACACACACCCAGGGGTCAGCCACACACACACACACCCAGGGGTCAGCCACACACACACACACCCAGGGGTCAGCCACACACACACACACCCAGGGGTCAGCCACACACACACACACCCAGGGGTCAGCCACACACACACACACCCAGGGGTCAGCCACACACACACACACCCAGGGGTCAGCCACACACACACACACCCAGGGGTCAGCCACACACACACACACCCAGGGGTCAGCCACACACACACACACCCAGGGGTCAGCCACACACACACACACCCAGGGGTCAGCCACACACACACACACACCCAGGGGTCAGCCACACACACACACACACCCAGGGGTCAGCCACACACACACACACACCCAGGGGTCAGCCACACACACACACACACCCAGGGGTCAGCCACACACACACACACACCCAGGGGTCAGCCACACACACACCACACACCCAGGGGTCAGCCACACACACACCCACACACCCAGGGGTCAGCCACACACACACCCACACACCCAGGGGTCAGCCACACACACACCCACACACCCAGGGGTCAGCCACACACACACCCACACACCCAGGGGTCAGCCACACACACACACACACAGGGGTCAGCCACACACACACACACACACAGGGGTCAGCCCCACACACACACACACACAGGGGTCAGCCACACACACACAGGGGTCAGCCACACACACACACACAGGGGTCAGCCACACACACACACACACAGGGGTCAGCCACACACACACACACACAGGGGTCAGCCACACACACACACACACAGGGGTCAGCCACACACACACACACACAGGGGTCAGCCACACACACACACACACAGGGGTCAGCCACACACACACAGGGGTCAGCCACACACACACACACACAGGGGTCAGCCACACACACACACACACAGGGGTCAGCCACACACACACACACACAGGGGTCAGCCACACACACACACACACAGGGGTCAGCCACACACCCACCCAGGGGTCAGCCACACACCCACCCAGGGGTCAGCCACACACACACACACCCAGGGGTCAGCCACACACACACACACCCAGGGGTCAGCCACACACACACACACCCAGGGGTCAGCCACACACACACCCAGGGGTCAGCCACACACACACACACACCCAGGGTTCAGTCACACACACACACACACCCAGGGGTCAGCCACACACACACACACACACCCAGGGTTCAGTCACACACACACACAGGGGTCAGCCACACACACACACAGGGGTCAGCCACACACACACCCAGGGTTCAGCCACACACACACACACACACCCAGGGTTCAGTCACACACACACACACACACCCAGGGGTCAGCCACACACACACACACACACACCCAGGGTTCAGTCACACACACACACACAGGGGTCAGCCACACACACACACAGGGGTCAGCCACACACACACACACCCAGGGGTCAGCCACACACACACACACACCCAGGGGTCAGCCACACACACACACACACACACCCAGGGGTCAGCCACACACACACACACACACCCAGGGTTCAGTCACACACACACACACACACACACACACACACACACACACACACACACACACCCAGGGTTCAGCCACACACACACACCCAGGGGTCAGCCACACACACACACACACACACACAGGGGTCAGCCACACACACACACACAGGGGTCAGCCACACACACACAAACACACAGGGGTCAGCCACACACACACACACACACACAGGGGTCAGTCACACACACACACACACCCAGGGGTCAGTCACACACACACACACACCCAGGGGTCAGCCACACACACACACACACCCAGGGGTCAGCCACACACACACACACACCCAGGGGTCAGTCACACACACACACACACCCAGGGGTCAGCCACACACACACACACACAGGGGTCAGCCACACACACACACACACACCCAGGGTTCAGTCACACACACACACACACCCAGGGGTCAGCCACACACACACACACAGGGGTCAGCCACACACACACACACAGGGGTCAGCCACACACACACACACAGGGGTCAGCCACACACACACACACCCAGGGGTCAGCCACACACACACACACACCCAGGGTTCAGTCACACACACACACACACACCCAGGGGTCAGCCACACACACACACACACACCCAGGGTTCAGCCACACACACACACACACCCAGGGGTCAGCCACACAACACACACACACCCAGGGTTCAGTCACACACACACACCCAGGGGTCAGCCACACACACACACACACCCAGGGGTCAGCCACACACACACACCCAGGGTTCAGTCACACACACACACCCAGGGGTCAGCCACACACACACACACACCCAGGGGTCAGCCACACACACACACACACACACACAGGGTTCAGTCACACACACACACACAGGGGTCAGCCACACACACACACACACCCAGGGTTCAGTCACACACACACACACAGGGGTCAGCCACACACACACACACACCCAGGGTTCAGTCACACACACACACAGGGGTCAGCCACACACACACACACACACCCAGGGTTCAGTCACACACACACACAGGGGTCAGCCACACACACACACACACCCAGGGTTCAGTCACACACACACACAGGGGTCAGCCACACACACACACACAGGGGTCAGCCACACACACACACACACACACACAGGGGTCAGCCACACACACACACACACCCAGGGGTCAGCCACACACACACACACACCCAGGGTTCAGTCACACACACACACCCAGGGGTCAGCCACACACACACACACACCCAGGGGTCAGCCACACACACACACCCAGGGGTCAGCCACACACACACACACACCCAGGGGTCAGCCACACACACACACACACACACACCCAGGGTTCAGTCACACACACACACACACACACACACACACACACACACACACACACACACACACACACACACACACACACACACACACAGGGGTCAGCCACACACACACACACACACACCCAGGGTTCAGTCACACACACACACACACACACACACACACACACACACACACACACAGGGGTCAGCCACACACACACACACACACACCCAGGGTTCAGTCACACACACACACACACACACACACACACACACACACACACACACACACACTGGGCAGCCAACACACACACACACACTGGGCAGCCAACACACACACACACACAGGGGTCATCCACACACACACACACTGGGCAGCCAACACACACACACACACTGGGCAGCCAACACACACACACACACAGGGGTCATCCACACACACACACACACACACAGGGGTCAGCCACACACACACACACACACACACAGGGGTCAGCCACACACACACACACACACACACACACACAGGGGTCAGCCACACGCGCACACACACAGGGGTCAGCCACACGCGCACACACACACACACAGGGGTCAGCCACACACGCACACACACACACACAGGGGTCAGCCACACACACACACACACACACACAGGGGTCAGCCACACACACACACACACACACACACAGGGGTCAGCCACACGCGCACACACACACACACACAGGGGTCAGCCACACACACACACACACACACACAGGGGTCAGCCACACACACACACACACACACCCAGGGGTCAGCCACACACACACACACACACAGGGGTCAGCCACACACACACACACACACAGGGTTCAGCCACACACACACACACACACACAGGGGTCAGCCACACACACACACACACACACACACAGGGGTCAGCCACACACACACACACACACACAGGGGTCAGCCACACGCGCACACACACACACACAGGGGTCAGCCACACGCGCACACACACACACACAGGGGTCAGCCACACACACACACACACAGGGGTCAGTCACACACACACACACACACACAGGGGTCAGCCACACGCGCACACACACACACAGGGGTCAGCCACACACACACACACACACACACACACACAGGGGTCAGCCACACACACACACACACACACACACACACACACAGGGGTCAGCCACACGCGCGCGCACACACACACACACAGGGGTCAGCCACACACACACAGGGGTCAGCCACATGCGCACACACACACACACAGGGGTCAGCCACACACACACACACACACACACACACACACACACACAGGGGTCAGCCACACACACACACACACACACACAGGGGTCAGCCACACACACACACACACACACACAGGGGTCAGCCACACACACACAGGGGTCAGCCACACACACACACACACACACAGGGGTCAGCCACACACACACACACACACACACACAGGGGTCAGCCACACACACACAGGGGTCAGCCACACACACACACACACACACACAGGGGTCAGCCACACACACACAGGGGTCAGCCACACACACACAGGGGTCAGCCACACACACACAGGGGTCAGCCACACACACACACACACACACAGGGGTCAGCCACACACACACACACACACACACAGGGGTCAGCCACACACACACACACACACACACAGGGGTCAGCCACACACACACACACACACACACACACACACACACAGGGGTCAGCCACACGCGCACACACACACCCAGGGGTCAGCCACACGCGCACACACACACACAGGGGTCAGCCACACACACACACAGGGGTCAGCCACACGCGCACACACACACACAGGGGTCAGCCACACGCGCACACACACACACACACACACACACAGGGGTCAGCCACACACACACACACACACACAGGGTTCAGTCACACACACACACACACACACACACACACACACACACACACACACACACACACACACACACAGGGGTCAGTCACACACACACACACACACACACAGGGGTCAGCCACACGCGCACACACACACCCAGGGGTCAGCCACACGCGCACACACACACACAGGGGTCAGCCACACGCGCACACACACACACAGGGGTCAGTCACACACACACACACACACACACAGGGGTCAGCCACACGCGCACACACACACACAGGGGTCAGCCACACACACACACACACACACACACAGGGGTCAGCCACACACACACACACACACACACACACACACACACACAGGGGTCAGCCACACGCGCGCGCACACACACACACACAGGGGTCAGCCACACACACACAGGGGTCAGCCACACGCGCACACACACACACACAGGGGTCAGCCACACACACACACACACACACACAGGGGTCAGCCACACACACACACACACACACACAGGGGTCAGCCACACACACACACACACACACACACAGGGGTCAGCCACACACACACAGGGGTCAGCCACACACACACACACACACACAGGGGTCAGCCACACACACACACACACACACACACAGGGGTCAGCCACACACACACAGGGGTCAGCCACACACACACACACACACAGGGGTCAGCCACACACACACAGGGGTCAGCCACACACACACAGGGGTCAGCCACACACACACAGGGGTCAGCCACACACACACACACACACACAGGGGTCAGCCACACACACACACACACACACACAGGGGTCAGCCACACACACACACACACACACACAGGGGTCAGCCACACACACACACACACACACACAGGGGTCAGCCACACACACACACACACACACAGGGGTCAGCCACACACACACACACACACACAGGGGTCAGCCACACACACACACAGGGGTCAGCCACACGCGCACACACACACCCAGGGGTCAGCCACACGCGCACACACACACACAGGGGTCAGCCACACACACACACAGGGGTCAGCCACACGCGCACACACACACACAGGGGTCAGCCACACACACACACACACACAGGGTTCAGTCACACACACACACACACACACACACACACACACACACACACACACACACACACACACACACACACACACACACACACACACACACACACACACACCCAGGGGTCAGCCACACGCGCACACACACACCCAGGGGTCAGCCACACGCGCACACACACACACAGGGGTCAGCCACACGCGCACACACACACACAGGGGTCAGTCACACACACACACACACACACACACCCAGGGGTCAGCCACACGCGCACACACACACCCAGGGGTCAGCCACACGCGCACACACACACACAGGGGTCAGCCACACGCGCACACACACACACAGGGGTCAGCCACACGCGCACACACACACACAGGGGTCAGCCACACGCGCACACACACACACAGGGGTCAGCCACACGCGCACACACACAGGGGTCAGCCACACACACACACACACACAGGGGTCAGTCACACACACACACACACACACACACACCCAGGGGTCAGTCACACACACACACACACACCCAGGGGTCAGCCACACGCGCACACACACACACCCAGGGGTCAGCCACACGCGCACACACACACACAGGGGTCAGTCACACACACACACACCCAGGGGTCAGCCACACGCGCACACACACACCCAGGGGTCAGCCACACACACACACACACACAGGGGTCAGCCACACGCGCACACACACACACAGGGGTCAGCCACACGCGCACACACAGGGTTCAGTCACACACACACACACACACACACACACACACACACACACACACACACACACACACACACACACACACACACACACAGGGTTCAGTCACACACACACACACACACACACACACACACACACACACACACACACACACACAGGGTTCAGTCACACGCACACACACACACACACACACAGGGTTCAGTCACACACACACACACACACACACACACACAGGGTTCAGTCACACACACACACACACACACACACACACACACACACAGGGTTCAGTCACACACACACACACACACACACACACACACACACACACACACACACACACACACACACACACACACACACACACAGGGTTCAGTCACACACACACACACACACACACACACACACACACACACACACACACACACACATAGTTCAGTCACACACACACACACACACACACACACACACACACACACACACACACACACACACACACACACAGGGGTCAGTCACACACACAGGGGTCAGCCACACACACACACACACACACACATAGGGTTCAGTCACACACACACACACACACACACACTGGCAGAAACCTGAAACCTGAAACACCAATACTGCCCTACCAAGTAAAAAGACAGTAACTGCTCATAGCGTGGAACTGAGGAAAAAGGGCTTTTATTTACCTTGGTTTCACAGTAACTTGATGCAGGTACTGCTAACATGACCCCCATTTTCTCCTGAACACAATAACATAGAGGCAGGATACTTGTCACATGATTAAGCAGGTATTTAATGTAGCAACTCATTTTCGACTAAATTAGCAGTTAGTCTTTTTGCTTGGTAGGCAGTACGGGTCAGATGACTTGATACTGTAGCAAATTCATGGGGGGGGGGGGGTAGACCAGTCACAGGAAGATTGACAATGCTTTTTAGGACAGGATTAGACTTAATCTGTCGCAGGAAACTGGACTTAACGTGATAATGGTCTCGGTGTGAGTTTTAAAGGGTAACTGTTTCCAATGTGTGGTTATGTGTATAGGAACGTGTGCCCCTACGCTGGTACCCCCCTGAGTACTTCAGAATCAACTATTACAGCTTCAAGGGGGACGTGTGGGCATTTGGCATCGTGCTGTGGGAGATACAGACATTTGGTGAGTTTCGTGGTCATAAACAATGGAAACAAAAAATGTCTAACATAATTTACAAGCCTGTATAGTTGGCTGCCCAGTGTCCATAAGGATGACAGGCCTGATATCTTGTATTTATCTGACCTTTTTTATTTACCCAGATAAATAAATTTGAACAAATTATAAATTTAAATATAATTATAACACCTTGGACATAACACAGTTGGGTACTTGTGGTTACCAGGCACCTTACCATACCATGATCTGGAGACATCAGAGGCCGTCGTCTATCACATCTGTGCCGGTCACAAGAATAAAGACCCCGAGGGCTGCAGGCCAGAGATGTAAGTGACCGTGACATTGTATCACAGGCTGCGTCACAACCGGCCGTGATTGGGAGTACCCGTAGGGCGACGCATAATTGGCCCAGCGTCGTCCGGGTTTGGGCCGGAGTAGACCATCATTGTAAATAATAATTTGTTCTTAACTGACTTGCCTCGTTAAATTTAAATAAGTAAAAAATATTTGATAGTGTTGTGGTTACAGCAGCGACAGAGTCATGTTCAGTAGGGCACAAAACAAACATCTGTGTTCTTATTGGACAAGTTTAGGTAGGACCTCTTTATTTAACACTAACCCTTATTGGACAAGTTTAGGTAGGACCTCTTTATTTAACACGAACCCTTATTGTACAAGTTTAGGTAGGACCTCTTTATTTAACCCTTAGTGTACAAGTTTAGGTAGGACCTCTTTATTTAACCCTTATTGTACAAGTTTAGGACCTCTTTATTTAACCCTTATTGTACAAGTTTAGGTAGGACCTCTATTTAACCCTTATTGTACAAGTTTAGGTAGGACCTCTTTATTTAACCCTTATTGTACAAGTTTAGGTAGGACCTCTTTATTTAACCCTTATTGTACAAGTTTCGTTAGGACCCCTTTATTTAACCCTTATTGTACAAGTTTAGGTAGGACCTCTTTATTTAACACTAACCCTTATTGTACAAGTTTAGGTAGGACCTCTTTATTTAACCCTTATTGTACAAGTTTAGGTAGGACCTCTTTATTTAACACTAACCCTTATTGTACAAGTTTAGGTAGGACCTCTTTATTTAACACGAACCCTTATTGTACAAGTTTAGGTAGGACCTCTTTATTTAACCCTTATTGTACAAGTTTAGGTAGGACCTCTTTATTTAACCCTTATTGTACAAGTTTAGGTAGGACCTCTTTATTTAACCCTTATTGTACAAGTTTAGGTAGGACCTCTTTATTTAACCCTTATTGTACAAGTTTAGGTAGGACCTCTTTATTTAACCCTTATTGTACACGTTTAGGTAGGACCTCTTTATTTAACACTAACCCTTATTGTACAAGTTTAGGTAGGACCTCTTTATTTAACCCTTATTGTACAAGTTTAGGACCTCTTTATTTAACCCTTATTGTACAAGTTTAGGTAGGACCTCTTTATTTAACCCTTATTGTACAAGTTTAGGTAGGACCTCTTTATTTAACCCTTATTGTACAAGTTTAGGTAGGACCTCTTTATTTAACCCTTATTGTACAAGTTTCGGTAGGACCCCTTTATTTAACCCTTATTGTACAAGTTTAGGTAGGACCTCTTTATTTAACACTAACCCTTATTGTACAAGTTTAGGTAGGACCTCTTTATTTAACACGAACCCTTATTGTACAAGTTTAGGTAGGACCTCTTTATTTAACCCTTATTGTACAAGTTTAGGTAGGACCTCTTTATTTAACCCTTATTGTACAAGTTTAGGTAGGACCTCTTTATTTAACCCTTATTGTACAAGTTTAGGTAGGACCTCTTTATTTAACCCTTATTGTACAAGTTTAGGTAGGACCTCTTTATTTAAAAGCCTGAACACAACCCAGGCATGCCCTCTGTGGAATACTGGATGAAGCCGATAGGTTGAAAGTATTCTAGGGCTTCGTCAGAAATGGCTCCCTATTCACTATATAGTGCACTACATTTGACCAGGGCCCATAGGGTGCACTATATAGTCAACAGGGTATCATTTGGGATGCATACTAGCTCTCGTTCTCTCTCTCCCTCCCTCCCTCCCTCACTCTAACTACCTCTCTCTCCCTCTCTACCTCTCTCTCTCTCCCTCTCTCTCTCACTACCTCTCCCTCCCTCTCTCTCGCTCTCCCTCCCTCTCTCTCGCTCTCCCTCCCTCTCTCTCCCTCTCCCTCCCTCCCTCCCTCCCTCTCTCCCTCCCTCTCTCTCGCTTTCTCTCCTCTCTCTCCTCTCTCTCCCTCTCTCCTCTCTCGCTCCCTCTCTCCTCTCTCGCTCTCTCTCTCCCTCTCTCCTCTCTCTCTCTCTCTCCTCTCTCTCTCCCCCTCTCTCCTCTCTCTCTCCCTCTCTCCCTCTCTTCCTCTCAGACTGCAGATAATGCGAAACTGCTGGATGGAACCCTACACTTCCAGGCCCTCCTTCTCAGACATAGTGAGAATCCTGGAGGACATCATGGAGAATGATTCAGTAAGCCACCTTCCATCCACCTCTTCTTCTTCTTCTGTGGAGTTCTATGACAGTTAAACTCATAGCAATAGAATCTTCTAGGCTTTTGGATTCGTCTATAGCATTGGTCACCAACCTTTTTTGAGTCGAGATCACTGTCAAAAATTGTTTTTAAACATGATTTAAAAAAACGTCAGCCTATTTAACCTATTAACCTATTCAAAACAGTACTGTAGTAATGAGGTCTGTGCAGTAGGCTATAGGCCCAACACATTATCACCACATATTGGCTTTGATTGAATTGCCCTGCCAATGCATTGCTGTTCTTCTGAAACCATTGTTGAGGTTTTGATCCCACCGGTAATAGACCAGATAATGTATTACCCATGAGGCACCGCTTAGCGAACATGAATTTAAATCATTAGCTTTATATTTTACTGGGCTGATGGTACCTGCGTCTGATGATCAGTCTCAGCGGAGGGAGGGAGAGAGCAGCAGACTGACGGTCCGCCTTTCAACATCCCTCCTCTCTCCTCTCTCCTCCACTGACCAATAAAGAGACACCGTCTTCTAGAAGAAACTCAAGTCGCACTGCATTATTTTTGTCTTGTGCAGAAGTTCACGAACAGAGAAAGTGAAATATTCTTCAATATAAAAAAAGACTCAAGCCGTTAGTAACAACAAGAGAAGACTATCGATACACTTTGAGACTCATTCATTGCAGTTGCAGTGCTTGTTGTAGCACTGAGTGGAAATAGGAAGAACACTCATTTTATGGCTTTTAAAAGTTAAACTTGAACTCACTCATAAAAACAGCAGCTCTTTGCAGTATTCGTTGACATTTAATTAAAAAAATGTAACCTTTTATTTAACTAGGCAAGTCAGTTAAGAACAAATTCTTATTTACAATGACGGCCTACCGGGGAACAGTGGGTTAACTGCCTTGTTCAGGGGCAGAACGACAGATTTCTACCTTGTCAGCTCGGGGATTCGATTTAGCGACCTTTCGGTTACTAGTCCAACGCTCTAACCACTAGGCTACCTGCCTCCTCTAACCACTAGGCTACCTGCCTCCTCTAACCACTAGGCTACCTGCCTCCTCTAACCACTAGGCTACCTGCCTCCTCTAACCACTAGGCCACCTGCCTCCTCTAACCACTAGGCCACCTGCCTCCTCTAACCACTAGGCCACCTGCCTCCTCTAACCACTAGGCCACCTGCCTCCTCTAACCACTAGGCCACCTGCCGCCTCTAACCACTAGGCTACCTGCCTCCTCTAACCACTAGGCTACCTGCCTCCTCTAACCACTAGGCCACCTGCCTCCTCTAACCACTAGGCTACCTGCCTCCTCTAACCACTAGGCCACCTGCCTCCTCTAACCACTAGGCCACCTGCCTCCTCTAACCACTAGGCCACCTGCCTCCTCTAACCACTAGGCTACCTGCCTCCTCTAACCACTAGGCTACCTGCCGCCTCTAACCACTAGGCTACCTGCCTCCTCTAACCACTAGGCTACCTGCCTCCTCTAACCACTAGGCTACCTGCCTCTAACCACTAGGCTACCTGCCTCCTCTAACCACTAGGCTACCTGCCTCCTCTAACCACTAGGCTACCTGCCTCCTCTAACCACTAGGCTACCTGCCTCCTCTAACCACTAGGCTACCTGCCTCCTCTAACCACTAGGCTACCTGCCTCCTCTAACCACTAGGCTACCTGCCGCCCCTAGTAACCACTAGGCTACCTGCCTCTAACCACTAGGCTACCTGCCTCCTCTAACCACTAGGCTACCTGCCTCCTCTAACCACTAGGCTACCTGCCTCCTCTAACCACTAGGCTACCTGCCTCCTCTAACCACTAGGCTACCTGCCTCCTCTAACCACTAGGCTACCTGCCTCCTCTAACCACTAGGCTACCTGCCTCCTCTAACCACTAGGCCACCTGCCTCCTCTAACCACTAGGCCACCTGCCTCCTCTAACCACTAGGCCACCTGCCTCCTCTAACCACCAGGCCACCTGCCTCCTCTAACCACTAGGCTACCTGCCTCCTCTAACCACTAGGCTACCTGCCTCCTCTAACCACTAGGCTACCTGCCGCCTCTAACCACTAGGCTACCTGCCTCCTCTAACCACTAGGCTACCTGCCTCTAACCACTAGGCTACCTGCCTCCTCTAACCACTAGGCTACCTGCCTCCTCTAACCACTAGGCTACCTGCCTCCTCTAACCACTAGGCTACCTGCCTCCTCTAACCACTAGGCTACCTGCCTCCTCTAACCACTAGGCTACCTGCCGCCCCTAGTAACCACTAGGCTACCTGCCTCTAACCACTAGGCTACCTGCCTCCTCTAACCACTAGGCTACCTGCCTCCTCTAACCACTAGGCTACCTGCCTCCTCTAACCACTAGGCTACCTGCCTCCTCTAACCACTAGGCTACCTGCCTCCTCTAACCACTAGGCTACCTGCCTCCTCTAACCACTAGGCTACCTGCCTCCTCTAACCACTAGGCTACCTGCCTCCTCTAACCACTAGGCCACCTGCCTCCTCTAACCACTAGGCCACCTGCCTCCTCTAACCACCAGGCCACCTGCCTCCTCTAACCACTAGGCTACCTGCCTCCTCTAACCACTAGGCTACCTGCCTCCTCTAACCACTAGGCCACCTGCCTCCTCTAACCACTAGGCCACCTGCCTCTAACCACTATGCTACCTGCCTCTAACCACTATGCTACCTGCCTCTAACCACTATGCTACCTGCCTCTAACCACTAGGCTACCTGCCTCTAACCACTAGACTAACTGCCTCTAACCACTAGGCTACCTGCCTCTAACCACTAGACTAACTGCCTCTAACCACTAGACTAGCTGCCTCTAACCACTATGCTACCTGCCTCCTCTAACCACTAGGCTACCTGCCTCCTCTAACCACTAGGCTACCTGCCTCCTCTAACCACTAGGCCACCTGCCTCCTCTAACCACTAGGCTACCTGCCTCTAACCACTAGGCTAGCTGCCTCTAACCACTATGCTACCTGCCTCCTCTAACCACTAGGCTACCTGCCTCCTCTAACCACTAGGCCACCTGCCTCCTCTAACCACTAGGCCACCTGCCTCCTCTAACCACTAGGCTACCTGCCTCCTCTAACCACTATGCTACCTGCCTCCTCTAACCACTAGGCTACCTGCCTCCTCTAACCACTAGGCCACCTGCCTCCTCTAACCACTAGGCCACCTGCCTCCTCTAACCACTAGGCCACCTGCCTCCTCTAACCACTAGGCTACCTGCCTCCTCTAACCACTAGGCTACCTGCCTCCTCTAACCACTAGGCTACCTGCCTCCTCTAACCACTAGGCCACCCGCCTCCTCTAACCACTAGGCCACCTGCCTCCTCTAACCACTAGGCTACCTGCCTCCTCTAACCACTAGGCTACCTGCCTCCTCTAACCACTAGGCTACCCGCCTCCTCTAACCACTAGGCCACCCGCCTCCTCTAACCACTAGGCCACCTGCCTCCTCTAACCACTAGGCCACCTGCCTCCTCTAACCACTAGGCCACCTGCCTCCTCTAACCACTAGGCCACCTGCCTCCTCTAACCACTAGGCCACCTGCCTCCTCTAACCACTAGGCTACCTGCCTCCTCTAACCACTAGGCCACCCGCCTCCTCTAACCACTAGGCCACCTGCCTCCTCTAACCACTAGGCTACCTGCCTCCTCTAACCACTAGGCTACCTGCCTCCTCTAACCACTAGGCTACCTGCCTCCTCTAACCACTAGGCTACCTGCCGCCTCTAACCACTAGGCTACCTGGTTTTAGAAGTTTTGAAATCTCACAGTATCAACTTTTCTGTAGCTTTCTTTTACTCCTGCTACGTTACTGCAGACAGGGTAATCTGAGCCATCCGATTGGCCAGTGGTAGGTCCATAGTGCACTTGATTTGCTCCCCCTGGGAATGCAGTTTGTAACTACCCAGCGCGCATTGCAGCTGAAACGGTTGCAACTACCGTCAAAAGCGCAAAGACAAGTAAAAAAAAAATTGTTTAAAAAAAAAAAGGAACACAAGGCTTATTTTGTTTTTTTTACAGAAATGTTTTCTGATTTGACCGGTTGGTGACTACTGGTCTATAGGATTCTAGTTCAATGGTTGAACCTTTCACCTCTCTCTCTCATCTCTCTGGTCATGTGGTCCATCCCAATAAAATAGTGTATTAATCCCTCTGATCATGTGGTCCATCCCAATAAAATAGTGTATTAATCCCTCTGATCATGTGGTCCATCCCAATAGAATAGTGTATTAATCTCTCTGGTCATGTGGTCCATCCCAATAGAATAGTGTATTAATCTCTCTGGTCATGTGGTCCATCCCAATAGAATAGTGTATTAATCTCTCTGGTCATGTGGTCCATCCCAATAGAATAGTGTATTAATCTCTCTGGTCATGTGGTCCATCCCAATAGAATAGTGTATTAATCTCTCTGGTCATGTGGTCCATCCCAATAGAATAGTGTATTAATCTCTCTGGTCATGTGGTCCATCCCAATAGAATAGTGTATTAATCTCTCTGGTCATGTGGTCCATCCCAATAAAATAGTGTATTAATCCCTCTGATCATGTGGTCCATCCCAATAGAATAGTGTATTAATCTCTCTGGTCATGTGGTCCATCCCAATAGAATAGTGTATTAATCTCTCTGGTCATGTGGTCCATCCCAATAGAATAGTGTATTAATCTCTCTGGTCATGTGGTCCATCCCAATAGAATAGTGTATTAATCTCTCTGGTCATGTGGTCCATCCCAATAGAATAGTGTATTAATCTCTCTGGTCATGTGGTCCATCCCAATAGAATAGTGTATTAATCTCTCTGGTCATGTGGTCCATCCCAATAGAATAGTGTCTTCATCTCCTCGCCTCTTTACCTTCATCTGATATTAAAAAAGGTGGACTGACTATAGACAGTAAAACTTCCTGTAGGCATCCTGCAGGTTACACCTGTCCTGTTTATTTTAGAACCAGAGCAGAGGTCCCCAGAGCAGAGGTCCCCAGAGCAGAGGTCCCCAGAGCAGAGGTCCCCAGAGCAGAGGTCCCCAGAGCAGAGGTCCCCAGAGCAGAGGTCCCCAGAGCAGAGGTCCCCAGAGCAGAGGTCCCCAGAGCAGAGGTCCCCACAGCAGTAGCATGATCCAGTTACATAGACCGACTTGCGTAGGGCTTCTTTTATTGAAATGAACATCTCTTTGTAGGATTATGTGGACGTGGGGAACCCAAGACTTCTAGAAACGGGAGAGACGGACAGCCACGACTCAACAAGCGTCAAACAGTACATCTAGACGTTGACAACTCAGCTTTGCGATGATGCTGTATCTAAACTGATAGACTGTACATAAGATACCTGACATTGATAATGAAGTCAACAATGTGAAGCTACTATCTCATGGTCATTTCAAATAATTTCAAATGAGATATTCTGTTAATTATACATTTTCTTAATGGCGCTATTGCCACTTTTATGTAAATAAACTGTAAGAAGTAATAATGACTTGTGTAATATTTCAGGAAATACAATTTATATTCATTACAACAAAAAATTTGGTTGTTTAATAATAACAGGGGTTTACTGGCTGGGTCATCTTGGACCAAGGAGTATTAGCACTCAATGGATACATCCAAAATGAAACGCTATTCCCTACATAGTGCACTACTTTTGACCAGAGCCTTATGGGGTAAGTAGTGCACTATATAGGGAATAGGGTGCACAATGACAAAAGTGGAAGTTCTTGTTGAGCAGCTTTGTACTCTTAGCTGGGACAATAAAGTCTGAATTCAACATCCAATTGGGACTGGTTTATTTTAATACTGTTGTAAACACACTGTAGACACACCAGGATCAGTATACCTCACACCTTAGCACCCTCAACAGGAGTCATTTCACAGTATTACTTTATCCTAAATGCCACCCTATTCCCTACACAGTGCACTACTTTTGATAAGAGTCCTATGGGTCCTGGTCAAAAGTAGTGCATTATATAGGGAATGGGGTGCCATTTGGGACACAGGATATGATTAGTCCCTTGTTGTTCAGAGATGTAGCCCAGGCCTAGATCTGTAACCTACAGGCCATGTGATAGACTACTTCTTTAAATCACTTTCACAGGTGAGGTTTAAACCAAAAGTATTCGGTCTCTGTTGAATCAGAGTCGTCTTCCTGTCTCTTCCTGCTCTTTCTGTTCCTCTTTCCTCCTCTCTTTCTTCTGTTCTCCTCTCTTTCTGTTCTTCTGTCCTCCTCTCTTTCTGTTCTTCTGTCCTCCTCTCTTTCTGTTCTTCTGTCCTCCTCTCTTTCTGTTCTTCTGTCCTCCTCTCTTTCTGATCCTCTGTCCTCCTCTCTTTCTGTTCCTCTGTCCTCCTCTCTCTCTTTCTGTTCCTCTGTCCTCCTCTCTCTCTTTCTGTTCCTCTGTCCTCCTCTCTCTCTTTCTGTTCCTCTGTCCTCCTCTCTCTCTTTCTGTTCCTCTGTCCTCCTCTCTCTCTTTCTGTTCCTCTGTCCTCCTCTCTCTCTTTCTGTTCCTCTGTCCTCTTCTCTCTCTTTCTGTTCCTCTGTCCTCCTCTCTCTCTTTCTGTTCTTCTGTCCTCCTCTCTCTTTTTCTGTTCCTCTGTCCTCCTCTCGTTCCTTCTCTTCTGACAGTGGACCCCACTCTTCCTCTCCTTCACCCTCTTCCTCCAGTTGACCCCAGTCCAGCTCTATTTCAAACTCAACCTCCACTGGCCCCTTGTCCTCCTCTTCCTCCTCTCTTCCAGTCTCCTCCATCGATTCAGAACGAGGGGGTCGGAGGCAGCCTCCTCTGTTGGTTTAGCAGTAGGAGGGGGTCGGTGGCAGCAGTAGGAGGGGGCCGGAGGCAACCTTCACCACTGTCACTATGTTGTAAAAACAGCTCACAGTCCTCCCTCCAACATTTGATGTTGATGTTATCCCCAGCTGCCTTCATGTCTTTCTGCTTCTTGAGGACAAGGTGCTTAACCCCTCCCTTGGGTCAGTGTTGAGTTGATGATATAGTGCAGAAAGCCTGGGGTTTCTACCTCTCAGGGCCACAGAGGCAGCAACACAGTTGTGGATGGTGGAACGACCTGTTGCAGTTTTGATGGTGGTATAAAGCCATGGTGTCTTCCTGGACAACTCATCATCCAACGCTTCGTATGAAAAACACTTCATATTCTCCAACGAGGTACTACTCAAAGATGCAAGGTTCAGCAGAAGTCAAGTCATTTAAGGGTCTTGCATATGCCTTGACCTCTGCTACTATTTTCTGATTTCTTGACACATGGTTTCATTCGTCAAGGCTAACCTGACACATGTCATCAATTTGCTTTTTTGCCAAGTTTTCAACCATTCTAGAAAATTCTGAGGAAACCTTTTCCAACTCTCTTTTTCAGCTTTGGATCCAATTGGTTAAGGTGTGTTATGACGACCTGCAAAACAATGTGATTGTAAATTAAGACCGTATTATTCTGAAAATACAGTAGGTACGTATACTACAGTACAAGTATATGCATGGAGTTGAGTGGGTGCTTGATTCTGATATTTTTTCCACTAATTGATCTTTTGACCGATCGCATCAGGGATTTATTCATTCCGCCGAACTGTTACAAAACGTTTTGTCTATTGCAAAATGGGTTGCAAAATATTTAGCAACAGAAACGGTTTACTCCAAACGGAAAACTCTTTGCAACAAAAACTAGAATTTCTATTGGACAAATTCAGGTAAGTCCCTCCCCGTTTCATTCCGTTTGCGGTAAACAATTTTCGTTGCAAGACGTAATGAATACACCCCAGATATTTTTCAGACCTGATATAATTAGTCAAAATACCAATTATTAGAAAGAAAAGAAAAATCAGAATTGGGCTGTGTGTAAACGCAGCCTAAATACCCTCGTTGTCTTATGTCCGATAGACTGTAGATACCGCCTGCACTGATTGGTTGAGGGACAATGATGTACCCTATGGTTTCAATTATATTTGGTTGCTATGGTAATAGGCAGCTGCATAGTTGGTTAGTAAGTTAGCTACCTCGACAAGGCTGCTCCTCGGGGGATCATTTTATAGGGAGCAAGTGTTGTCTTAAACTATGTGTACAATTAACGTCTTGCTGCAAAGAACTTAGGTCGCAGATGTAAATGAGAACTTGTTCTCAACTGGCCAAACTGGTTAATAAAGGTGAAATAAATCAAATAAACTAGGCCTACGGCAGCCATTGTTGTTTGTTTACATATTCTGCATCTTTCTGAACGCACCAAAGATGGTGGAGAAATGAAAAGTTCACTCAGACCGTTAACCATTGAAAAAAAAAATCAGTTCCGGTCTACTTAACTGGGTGTGTCTCCCATAAGCACCAATGCAATAGCTGCTGGGTCTGGTCTACTTAGTTCATTGACTTTCATTGAACCAGAAACAAAACTGCAAGTGGGGTGTCTCGCTCCCTCTTCCGTTTCTGATAAATCGCACACGTACATTGGCTTTGATACTTGAATTGGTCTCTGGCTCCCCCCTGTGGATACACTTGAAGCTGTCGACAGTGTGCAGTAAGCTACACAGTTAATATACTATATATGTATTCTACATGTGTGTGTGGTCTTCCATTTGACTATCAGTTCATAGTTTTATGACTAAGTTCTCAATTCAAAGTCCAATGAACGAATTGGGTTGCACCTGTACAGCTGTAGCTACCGCATATCTAGTGGACATGTCCGGTAGACACAATAGTTACCACAAGCACAAAGCCTATAGGGGTTATATATTTACAGGAAAACTATTTATAAAATGTTTCTTGTTAAAATGTGATTTTAAACCTAACCTTAACCACACTACTAACCTTATGCCTACCCCTTAAATGTTTTATTTCGTGAATTTTTACAATATAGCCAATTTGACTTTATGGCTGTGCTATCTAGTGGAAACCTGTCGCCAGCGGAACAATTAATTTTTTTCTACGTCAGAGAGTTCCCTGTGACGTCGGGTTGAAAGAGCAATTCGAGTAGTGATGCCGCGTTCAAACCAACTCGAAACTCGGAAATCTCCGACTTCAGTGCGTTCACGACATCTGGCACCTCGGGGCAAAAAACGCGCTCCGACTTGGATGACCGTTCAAAATATTTTTTCCAACTATATATTTCTAGAGCGACCGACTTTCCGACCCGAAGATCACTGACGTCATGATTCGACCTCGTTTTTTTCTCTTCGAGTTTCCAGTTGTCTTTAAAGTACCACGAGACAGCAAACCCCTCGGTGACTGCAATCATCAAGTGTAAATCCGTAGACTACGGATTCGGGATTCTATTACCGCATATACTGTAATATGAGTTCATAAATATATTTCGAGATATTTTCACTATTGGTAGCATCATCATCTTTATTCCGTGAATGAGGCGCTGTCTGATCTGGAGCCGCAAAAACAGGTTGACAATTCAGATTACCTTGGTGACAGAGTAGTAACTGACTGAATATGGTGTCTTGTTTTGCACAAAATAATAAAATGCAGTACTACAGGATATTTCTTAACGTAGCTCTTTATTAGCTAGCTATAACTGGCATGTTCACGTATCGCCAACCAGGATCAAACTGACATGACCTAACCATTTGGGTGGTCTTAACCAATCATAGCACAGTATGATATGGCGGTAAAATGCATCCAATTATAATTCAGTATGTTTACATATATGAATATTACATATGGAACAATAAGTTTTGGTTTATTGGCCCAACATCACAGGTGAGACAAATACTTTTTGTTGTTTGGTAGCAATGATCATTCTTCCAGAGACCTATGGCTACTGTAATGTATAGTAAGCAAGAAGCTAACTTAAATAATGTTTCATAATTTAGTATTAGTTGTACAATTTCCTGTAAAGGAGAACTAATTTGTAACAGTATTTTAGATTTTTCTCTCACATGTTCATTCTGGTTACAGGTTATATCCCCCCTAGTCCTTATACTTTCTGCTTGGACTGCCTTCAACAATCCACCGGGTTCTCTCTCAATCTCTATCATTCTAGATGGTAAATAAGAACAAGTGAATAATCTTCAAACATCAAATATAATGCTAAATATTCTCATGATTTGTGATATGCCTACTTAACAGTAGTCCAAGGTTTGTATGCATATTCCATTTGCCGCAACAGTTTTTACACTTTACGGCAGACTCCTCAACTCAAAGTTAAAACTCGCATTACAATTAACGTCCAGTTGCACCTGTCGAACAGTAGGCCACAGTTTCTGTACCATCGGCTTCACATTAACATGTGTAAGTTCCCTCTGTTGTCCAGGGCTGGATGGATGGCTAGTTTGGAGGCTTGGGCAGACCTCCAGATTTGGGACCTGGCTAGACGTAGTGACAGACAACCTTGGGGAGAAGCATGGTGTGGAGCCAGCTGTACGAGGTAGGGAGGTTATGTGCTTTCAACACAGAGGCTAAGTCACAAATGCCACCTTATTCCCTATATAGTGCACTACTACTTTTGACCAGAGCCTTATGAGTCCTGGTCAAAAGTAATGCACTATATAGGGACTAGTGTGCCATTTGTAGCCCACAAATGCACTGTGAACCATCATATCCTCCTCTCCACCCTCTCAGGGCTGGGAGTCTCAGGCTCCTCACACTTCTGGATTCCCTCCTGCCTAGCAGGTTGCTCCTACCAGGTGGCGTGGAGAGAATCTGTGACTGCACCACATACTCTTACTACTGGGGTCCCCCAGGGCTCCGTTCTAGGCCCTCTCCTCTTTTCTCTTTATAAGGCTCTGTCATATCCTCACATGGGCCCGACCATTGCTATGCTGATGAAACTCAACTACTTTTCTCATTCCCTCCCTTCTGACACCCAGTTGGCAAACATGCATCACTGCGTGCCTGACAGACATCAGCTTGGATGTCATCCCACCACCTCAAGGTCAACCTTGACAAGACAGAGCTGCTCTTCCTCCCAGTCAAAGCCCGCCTACTCCAAGACCTCTCCATCACGGTTGACAATTCCACGGTGTCCCCCTCCCAGACTGCAAAGAGCCTTGGTGAGACCCTGCAAACATCAAAGCAGTGACTCGCTCCTGCAAGTTCAGGCTCTACAACAGCTATTCTCAAACTAGGGTACGCGCAAGGTCGTCGGGGGTACGCCAAATAAAAAAATGTATTCGCATTTTCAAACAGTCCATTTAGATTTTCTCCCGGAGCTATACATTTGGGTGAGGTTTTTTTCTCACCTGAGTAGCCTCGTTTCACTGCCAAAAATACAATTAAACCATCTAGTGTTCAGCGAAATAACAATACAATGTCAAATACAGGTAGCCTAGTCAAATAATTAACATCCAATCACATTAACCGCTACTCTCTCGCGGGAAACCTTCACTCTTGCGCAAACATTTAGAAACAAAACATGACAATTTGAAAAATTAGCCACAGGAGTTTTTTGAGCAAGAATTAAGACGACTTTCGAGTAGTAAGACATGTATAAAAGCAACAGATACCATTAATAAGAAGGGGCTAGAAGCGTCTTATATGGTGAGCTACCGAGTGGCTAGGACAGGGAAGCCCCATACTATTGTGGAGGACTTCATTCTTCCTGCTGCCGTGGATATGGCTGGAACAATGCTGGTGGAAAAGGCCCCCAAAAAACTATAAAGACAATGCCTTCATCAAACAACACTATTTTTTCACAAAGCATCAGTGACATGGCAGGAGATATTTTGAAACAATTACTGCTTTGCATACAAGCCAGTGATTTCTATGCGTTAGTTGGATGAGTCAACAGACGTGGCGGGCCTGGTAGATGTCCGTTACGTTTATGGGGGGGGGGTCAATCTCTCTTTCTTTGCAATGTTGGGGCGGCAGGTAGCCTTTAAGTGGTTAGAGTGTTGGACTAGTAACTGAAAGGTTGCAAGATTGAATCCCTGAGCTGACAAGGTAAAAATCTGTCGTTCTGCCCCTGAACAAGGCAGTTAACCCACTGTTCCTAGACCGTCATTGAAAATAAGAATGTGTTCTTAACTGACTTGAAGGTAAAAAAAAATATTTTTGAACTTGTTTGAGCCTTGATGTAACTTTCAGTTGTGCATTTTTCTCCATGTAATGACATGTTCACAACATAACCTGTCTAATAATGAACGATAAACAGTTTATTATGTACTGTCTATCTTCAATATGTAGGTCTTAGTATGCCAGCGTCCATATAATGTTCTAGTTGGGCTGGATGGTGTCTTCAGTGGTGGTGTGTGTGTAACCACAATGCCCGCGGTGCCCAGCTTCACAGACAGTCCTCTGTGGGTACAGGCCATCATGACTAAAGGGGTAATCCACTATACTGTCTCTTTGAAGCTAGCCTTCAGTCTATGACATGTTTTTTCATAAACGGTCTGCTAAAGTATGAAATTCTAATAAGAGGATTCTCTGCTGTAGTTACCAGTCATGTTTTGGTTCATCTCAATGAACAATATATTTTAAACTTAGAAAATGGAATAAGATGCACCTGGGACCTGATCCTAGACACTTTTGAATACAGGCCCTGGTTTTCACACTGAAGTAAATGGAAAGATCCTGGAACATTCTCATGTTGCAAGAATTTCGGACACCCCTGGGGACGTGGGTGATTTAGTGGTTTACACGGTCTACCCCTGTGGCTGTATGGGTACCAGCCGGGGGGGGTCCTCTCCCACCCCCTCTGTGCCCCCCTCTGGCTGCAAACACTGAGGACTCTGATCCTGGCAGCAGGGTGTCTCAGTGTCGGTAAGACACAACTGTCTGCTGGAATTACACTGATATAAACACACATACATGTTGACACACTGTATCCCCTCCCCTCTGTCGTGCTCTCCAGCATTTGGGCTCACATTAAATACCAAAGATGAGGTGGAGGAACAGAGGGAGTGAAGACGACAGAACGCTGCAGAACTCTGTTCTATGCTGCCGGTAAAGCAGCAGGAACTCCTATTTCGCTGTACACCCGGGAAAACAACATTCAATTAAAACCCAAGTTTAGATTTTAAACGAGCCCTAAAAGAACGAAAGTACACATGCTACATCCTGCGATTTCACTTTTTCTATGCACTTAGCAAAAGCAATAATGAGATGAATGTATCCATGGTGGTTGCACCACTTGAATTTGGACTTTAAAAGTACCGTATTTATACCAAATTTATTGAAAGTTATGTTTGTTTTATAAATGGTTTCAAAGTATTTCTACATGGTTCTAACTTGCGTTCTTTGTCCTGATCTTGTCCACATTCTGATTTGTGATCAGATCTTCCTGACCGGTATAGACAATTAGGACACTGAATGTGATCAGATCTTCCTGACCGGTATAGACAATTAGGACACTGAATGTGATCTGATCTTCCTGACCGGTACAGACAATTAGGACACTGAATGTGATCTGATCTTTCTGACCGGTACAGACAATTAGGACACTGAATGTGATCTGATCTTTCTGACCGGTACAGACAATTAGGACACTGAATCTGATCTGATCTTTCTGACCGGTACAGACAATTAGGACACTGAATCTGATCTTCCTGACCGGTACAGACAATTAGGACGCTGAATCTGATCTTTCTGACCGGTACAGACAATTAGGACACTGAATGTGATCTGATCTTTCTGACCGGTACAGACAATTAGGACACTGAATGTGATCTGATCTTCCTGACCGGTATAGACAATTAGGACACTGAATCTGATCTGATCTTCCTGACCGGTATAGACAATTAGAACACTGAATGTGATCTGATCTTCCTGACCGGTATAGACAATTAGAACACTGAATGTGATCTGATCTTCCTGACCACCCCCGGAGGAAGTCAGACATGCATTGTGATCTGGATAGAGAAACTATTTATACTGAACAAAAATATAAACAATTAACGATTTTACTCCGTTACAGTTCATATAAAAGGAAATCGGTCAACTGAAATAAATTCATTAAGCCCTAAATCTATGGATTTCACATTAAGCCCACCCACTAGAATGTTTTTTCCCCCACAAAAGGGCTTTATTACAGACAGAAATGCTCCTCAGTTTCATCATCTGGTGGCTCTCAGATGATCTCGCAGGTGAAGAAGCCAGAAAAAATTATTTTATTTATTTCAGCGCATTAAACCAGCACATTACATGTTTTATAGTTTTTTCAGTATAAAAATCATAATTATTCCACCCACTAAAATCACTGACAGGTGGCACCATTGACTGTCTTACAATAAATAAATATTATTTTGTAAAGGAAAGCTGTGAAATAATTTGCATAGAAAGGGACCAGGAAATCTGGTCACATGTCACCAAACCACATTACAAGTTCCACTGGAGGCACAACCTGTTTGAGAAAGTTCCACTGGAGGCACAACCTGTTTGAGAAAGTTCCACTGGAGGCACAACCTGTTTGAGAAAGTTCCACTGGAGGCAAAACCTGTTTGAGAAAGTTCCACTAGAGGCACAACCTGTTTGAGAAAGTTCCACTGGAGGCACAACCTGTTTGAGAAAGTTCCACTGGAGGCATAACCTGTTTGAGAAAGTTCCACTGGAGGCATAACCTGTTTGAGAAAGTTCCACTGGAGGCACAACCTGTTTGAGAAAGTTCCACTGGAGGCACAACCTGTTTGAGAAAGTTCCACTGGAGGCACAACCTGTTTGAGAAAGTTCCACTGGAGGCACAACCTGTTTGAGAAAGTTCCACTGGAGGCACAACCTGTTTGAGAAAGCGTCCAGAGCTGCATTTTTGATGTGGACTGGAGAGATGTCAGTGTTGTGAATAATGTTGTCCTTTACTATGGCGTCAGTGTATTGAATCCGATCCCTTTATGACTAGTATGTCAATTACTTATCTTAGCAACTAAATGGACACTGAACAAACATCCAACAATTTCACTGGAGTCACAGTTTAAAAGGAAATCAGTCAATTGAAAAATGAATTAGGCCCTAATCTCTGGATTTCACATGACTGGGAATACTGACACCTTAAAGTAGGGGCGTGGATCTAAAAACCAGTCAGTATCTGGTGTGACCACCATTTACCTCATGCAGCGCGACACATCTCCTTCACATAGAGTTGATCAGGCTGTTGATTGTGGCCTGTGGAATGAAGTCCCACTCTTCTTCAATGGCTGTGCTAAATTGCTGGATATTGGTGGGAACTGGAAGTGAGGTGATGGATGAACGGCACGACAATGGGCCTCAGGATCTGGTCACGGTATCGATATAATGCAGTTGTGTTCGTTGGCCGTAGCTTATGCCTGCTCTTACCACGCCACCATGGGGCACTCTGTTTACAATGCTGACAGCAGCAAACCGCTTGCCCACACACACCTGGTCTGCCATCTGCCCGGTACAGTTGAAACTGGGATTCATCCGTGAAGAGCACACTTCTCCAGCGTGCCAGTGGACATCACAGGTGAGACCCTGGTGGGTTACGACGTCGAACTGCAGTCAGGTCAAAACCCTGGTGAGGACGACGAACACGCAGATGAGCTTCCCCGAGACGGTTTCTTACAGTATTTGCAGAAATTCTTTTGGGTTGTGCAAACCCACATTTTCATTAGCTGTCTGGGTGGCTGGTCTCAGATGATCCTTCAGGTTAAGAAGACTGATGTGGAAGTCCTGGGCTGGCGTGGTTACACGTGGCCTGCGGTTATGAGGCCGGTTGGATGTAATGCCAATATCTCTAAAATGACGGAGGCGGCTTATGGTAGAGAAACAAAATTATCTGGCAACAGCTCTGCTGGACATTCCTGTAGTCAGCATGCCAATTGCACGCTCCCTCAACTTGAGACATCTGTGGCAATACTGCACATTTTAGAGTGGCTTTGTTGTCCTCAGCACAAGGTGCACCTGTGTAATGATGATGCTGTTTAATCAGCTTCTTGATATGCCACACCTGTCAGGTGGATGGATTATCTTGACTAATGAGAAATGCTCACGAACAGGGATGTAAACACATTTGTGCACAACCTATGAGAGCAATACACTTTTTTGGGCATATGGATCTTTTATTTCAGCTCATGAAACCAACACTTTACATGTTGTGTTTATATATTTTTGTTCAGTATAGATAAATGAAAAGAATTCTAAGTCATCAAAACATGTTAGTGATTTGATAGAAGAATACAATATCTAGCAACTCAGAGAGAACTGTACTTCCACTCTTTTTAGAGCTCACAGCTTTATTTTAGCTTTTTCCCCTTTACACTCGTCATCCATCTTTATCAAACCAGGAAGTTCCATACCCTCTCCTCAACCCAGCTGGTCTCCTGTTCCCTTTCAAAAAAACACAGCAGGTCACATTGTGGACCACCACTATTGTCACATGATGCACACACATCTTTATAAAAAAGGTCTTCCCATACATTCCGAAGATGACATTCCAAAAGGTGTCTATAATATGGTCTGGGTGCACTATTTCATTCCTTCCACAGTTCTAGAATAGATGTTTAGTTCTAGAGAGTGGTCAGTTGGTCACTTGAGACCTTGTAGCAGGTAGCCTAGTAGTTAGAGCGTTGTGCCAATAACCGAAAGGTTGCTAGATCGAATCACCGAGCTGACAGGGTAAAAAAAAATCAGTCGTTCTCCCACTGAACAAGGAAGTTAACCCACTGTTCCTAAGCCATCATTGTAAATGTGAATCTGTTCTTAACCGTCTTGCCTAGTTAAATAAAAAAGGTGAATTACCTGCTGGTCAAATGGTCCCTGGCAGGTAGGTACTGTATGTCTACTCCAATAGTTAAGGCCTTGAGGTGATGTCAAAGTCTTATGTTTTTCCCACAGACAGCCTGTCAGGTTGTTACAAGAAGAGAGGGGGGAGGGGAGGGGGGTTTAGTAGCAAGCATAGAAGGCGTAAAAAGATGAGTAGTTGGAGCCAGAGAAGGTCAGAGCGCTGCTGCAGCTGGGTGTCCTTTAAGGGCTAAGGCTTGGACTTCAGCACGGGGCAGACAGTAATAACACTGCCGACACACTACTAGCACAAAACAGACATCCAGATACCTACAGCGCTTTGGGAGGGAAAGGTCAAGCTTTTTTTTTTATATTAAAAAAAACAAGACTCCACAGTCAGACAAAAGAGGTGACATGTAATCTAGCAAAAGCGAAAACGCTGTGGTATTTAACCCAATGTCAACCCCTACACACTTTCAATGTGGTTCTGAAGAGACAGGCAAGGGGAGGATTGCTTGTAAACTCACTCCAATGAAAAAAATGAAAAAAGAGTGGGTGGAAACCCTTTGAGACTGCAGGATGGTGTTGAGAGGACACTGGTCTCCCACCTTAGGTCACAAATCAATTTGGCTCATCCTTCTGAAACCATAGCATTGGGCTTTAAAAAAAACACTCTGCATATAAATTAAGCTATGTCAGAACTACGCTGCATGGAAAGCAATATTAAATTAAACAAAATAGTCATGTGACTAGAGTAACATTAAACCCACTGATTACTAACCCCCTCCAAAAAATGATCCGAAAGTAAAAAAAAAAAAAGTCTTTAAAAGTCAAATCCATCCTTCATAAAAGGACCAAAGTTAATCTGTAAAATGGAACTGAAGTGTTTGTTTTAGAACACAACAAACTGATGGGATAAACCTGCAATATTGTTCACTGTATTAGTCACAACAAGCTCTTGACCAATGATGTATAGAAGAAAAGAAAAAAAAAAAAGAAAAAAAAAAAGCTGGATTGCTGATGCTATGTATTGGCCAATGAGAGGCTTTGAAGCCACCGGTCGGCCATATTGGTATTCCCCAGAAGAAGCAGCCCTCCATAGAATGAATGGAATTCTGCAGTATTTCAAATTAAAATGTTTCTCAAGGACAAAATGACATGCATTTAGGCATTTTGTTGTAGTGGGGACAGTAACATTAGAACTTTCAACAACAACAAAAAATACTTTGAAGAAAATCTGTTTTACATTTTTATCTCACAATTTAAAGGTATGCATTAAGGTGGCTAATAAAATAAGTGTGGCAAAAACAAATGTAGACATTAATGCATTTCTATAGCTTCCAACATTTTGACAACGGTTGGGTAGTGCCAAGTTGTAGGCACGTGACTTCAACACAGCGCCCCCTATCAGTCATGGTGTATATATGCATAAATCATGGCACATTTCGTTCAAATTGTCCTTCCGTTGTGGTGACACCTGGGAGGGACGTGGGTAGAAACATTTCTCAGTCTGCATCCTAAACGACACACTATTCCCTATATAGTGCAGTCCCCTCGTCGTGGCCATTGACTACGACGAGGGGGCTGTGGTGACAAAATAACTTAGTAGGGTATTCCATGTCTCCAACAGAGAGAGACAGTGTATTCTCCTGGTGGTCAGAGCTACACTGGTTCAGATACAAAATAAGTTATCAAAACCCAAATTTAAAAAAAGGCAAAAGAAAATTAACTAAAAAAAAGAAGGGTGGCGGTTTGTGAAATTTCCATGATGAAACGTAAGTCTTTTTTGAAAATCTCTGTTCTCTTCTTTAAAGAAGTCAAATAAATAGTTAGCTCCTTGGATTGGTGTGAGGGGGTTGGTGAACCAGTCCCATCCTGGATGCTTCTTGCTGTGTGTGTGTGTGTGTCTCAGCCCAGGCAGGCTCGTGTGGGCCCATAGCTCTGGGCCAGTAGGAAGGTCTGTACCACTTCCTGTGTCTGCTGGGGACTAGTATTAACATCCTCTAGGGCATCCGCCACAGCAAACTGCCTATCCCGGAGTCGGTTCCAGTTAGACAGGACGTTGTGATACTCAAACACCTTCTCATAGTTCCCTATTGAGTTGTAGAGTTTGATCAGCCCCCGGTAGTCGTACTCCAGACCGCTGTAGCCCTCACCGAATAGTTTTTTACCTGACAGGGGAAAGATACATGGGTAAAAACAAAAACAGATGAAGACCAACACAAGCAAGTGCCTTCAGAGAAGTATTCACACTTCTTGATTTATTCCACATTGTTGTGTTACAAAATGGGATTAAAATGGATTTGATTGTCATTTATTTATCAACGATCTAAGAAAAATTCTAATATTTATTTAAAAAATAAAACACTGATATATTTTGATTAGATAAGTACTCGACCCTGAGTCAATACATGTTAGAATCATTACAGCTGTGAGTCTTTCTGGGTAAGTCTCTAAGAGTGATTACAGCTGTGAGTCTTTCTGGGTAAGTCTAAGAGCTTTGCACATCTGGATTGTACAACATTTGCCCATTATTCTTTTAAAATTCTTCAGGCTCTCAAGTTGGTTGTTTAAGTCTTGCCATAGTTTTGACTTAAATCGTCTTGAAAATCTAACTAGGCCACTCAAGAACATTCAATGTCGTCTTGGTAAGCAACTCCAGTGTATATTTGGCCTTGTGTTTGAGGTTATTGTCCTGCTGAAAGGTGAATTAAATCTCCCAGTGTCTGTTGGAAAGCAGCCTGAACCAGGTTTTCCTCTAGGATTTTGACTGTGCATAGCTGTATTCTGTTTCTTTTCAACCCCCCAAAAAAACCTCCCTGGTCCTTGCTGCTGACAAACATACACATAACATGATGCAGGCATGACTATGTATTCAAATATGAAGATTGTACTCAGATGTGTTGGATTAGCTCCAACATAATGCTTTGTATTCAGGACAAAAAAAACGAATTTCTTTGCCATATTATTTTTGCTGTATTACTTAAGTACCTTGCTGCAAACACGACACATGTTTTGAAATATTTTTATTCTGTACAGGCTTCCTTTTCACAGTAACTACAATGTTGTTGATCCATCCTCAGTTCTCATATCATAGTCATTAAACTCTAACTGTTTTAAAAAGTCACCATTGGCCTCATGGTGAAATCCCTGAGCAGTTTCCCTCCTCTCCAGCAACTGAGTTAGGAAGGATGCCTGTATCTTTGTAGTGATTGGGTAAACTGATTAATAACTTATTTCACCATGCTCAAAAGGATAATCAATGTCTGTTTACATCTACCAATCGTTGGCCTTCTTTGCGAGGCATTGAAAAAACCTCCCTGGTTTTTGAGATTGAAATTCACTGCTCGGTTGAGGGACCGATTGAATGTGTAGGGTACTAGTCCTCAGTGCTAGAGGCGTCACTACAGACCCGGGTTTGATTCCAGGCCGTATCACAACTGGCCCAATGTCATCCGTCATTGTAAATAAGAATTTATTCTTAACTGACTTGCCTAGTTTAAAAAAAATGTTAACCACTATTATTGCACACAGTGAGTCCATGCAACTTATCATGTGATTTATAAGCACATTTTACTCCTGAACTTTAGGCTTTCCATAATAAAAGGGTTAAATAATTGACTCAAGATACTTCAGCTTTTAACCTGTTCATTGAAATGCATTCCAGGGGACTACCTCATGAAGCTGGTTGAGAGAATGCCAAGTGTGCAAAGCTGTCATCAAGGCAAAGGGTGGCTACTTTGAAGAACCTCATATTTGTTTAACACTTTTTTGGTTACTACATGATTCCATGTTTATTTCATAGTTTTGATGTCTTCACTATTATTCTACAATGTAGAAAATAGTAAAAATAAAGAAAAACCCTTGAATGAGTAGGTGTGTCCAAACTTTTGACTGGTGCTATACATTAGTGCATTCGGAAAGAATTCAGACCCCTTGACTTTTTCCAAATTTTGTTATTCTACAATGGATTACATTATCTCCCCCCTCATCAACACACACACACACAACCCCATAATGTCAAAGCAAAAACAGGTTTTTAGAAACGTTTGCAAATGTATTAAACATAAATGGAAATATCACATTTACTTAAGTATTTAGACCCTTTACTCAGTACTTTGTTGAAGCACCTTTAGCAGTGATTACAGCCTCGAGTCTTTTTCATTTCATTTCATTTAAGTCTTCTTGGGTATGATGCTACAAGCTTGGCACACCTGTATTTGGGGAGATTCTCCCATTCTTCTCTGCAGATCCTCTCAAGCTCGATGGGGAGCGTCGAGGCACAGTTATTTTCAGGTTTCTCCAGAGATGTTCGATCAGGTTCAAGTCCGGGCTCTGCCTTGGCCACTCAAGGACATTCAGAGACTTGTCCCGAAGCCACTCCTGCGTTGTCTTGGCTGTGTGCTTAGGGTTGTTGTCCTGTTGGAAGGTGAACCTTCACCCCAGTCTGAGGTCCTGAGCACTCGAACAGGTTTTCATCAAGGATCTCTCCGTACTTTGCTCCGTTCATCTTTCCTTCGATCCTGACTAACATCCCCACAGCATGATGCTGCCACCACCATGCTTCACCGTAGGGATGGTGCCAGGTTTCCTCCAGACGTAACTATAGGTATTCAGGTCAAAGGTTATCAGACCAGAGAATCTTGTTTCTCTTGATCAGCATCCATTAGGTGCCTTTTGGCAAACTCCAAGCGAACTGTCATGTGCCTTTTACTAAAGACCTGATTGCTGCAGAGATGCTTGTCCTTCTGGAAGGTTCTCCCATCTCCACAGAGGAACTCTGGAGCTTTGTCAGAGTGACCAGTCGGATTCTTGGTCACATCCCTGACCAAGGCTCTTCTCTCCCAATTGCTCAGTTTGGCCAGGTGGCCAGCTCTAGAAAGAGTCTTGGTGGTTCCAAACTTCTTCCATTTAAGAATGATGGAGGCCACTGTGTTCTTGGGGACCTTCAATACTGCAGACATTTTTTGGTACCGTTCCTAAGATCTGTGCCTCGACACAATCCTGTCTCAAAACTCTACGGACAATTTCGTGGACCTCATGGCTTGGATTTTGCTCTGACATGCACTGTCAACTGTGGGACCTTATATAGACAGGTGTGTGCCTTTCCTAATCATGTCCAATTAATTGAATTGACCACAGGTGGACTCCAATCAAGTTGTAGAAACATCTCAAGGATGATCAATGGAAACAGGATGCACTTGAGCTCAATTTCAAGTCTCATAGCAAAGGGTCTGAATATTTATGCAAATAAGGTATCCGTTTATTTTCTATTTGCCAACATTTCTAAAAACCTGTTTCCATTTTGTCATTATGTACATACATACACACACTTACCGATGGAGATGGATCGTCGGTAGAGTCTCTCAGCATCTTCATACTGGTTCATGTCATAGTTATAGAGCGAGGCCAGATGACCCACAGACAGAGCCACCTCATAGTCCTCCTGCCCCAGAAGCTGCTCCTTGATCTGGATGGCTTTAATGTGCATCTCCTCAGCCTCCTACAACACAGTTTAAAATGGTGTGGAGAGAGGTAGGGTAGAGAAAGTAGGTGATCAAAGCACTACCATTGGATACCAATGTGTGTGTCTTTCTCCCCCCCCTCTCTAACCTTGAACTTCCTCATGGACTGGTAGAGGCGTCCCAGGTTTCCGTAGTGTTTGGCTGTCTGGACGTTGAACTCGCCGAAGGCTTTCTTGGCCAGCTGTAGAGAGGACAGGTGCAGGTCATAGGCCTCCTGTAGCAGGCGCTCCTCTGTCTCCTTGTTGTGGCAGTCGATGGCGATCTCCTCCAGGATCAGAGCTGGGGAGGCAGTAAGTACAGTTGAAGTCGGAAGTTTACATACACTTAGGTTGGAGTCATTAACTCGTTTTTCAACCACTCCACAAATGTCTTGTTAACAAACTATAGTTGGGACATCTACTTTGAATGACAAGCCATTTTTCACAGACAGATTATTTCACTGTATCACAATTCCAGTGGGTCAGAAGTTTACATACACTAAGTTGACTGTGCCTTTAAACAGCTCGGAAAATTCCAGAAAAGGATGTCATGGCTTCTGATAGGCTAATTGACAATTTGTGTCAATTGGAGGTGTACCTGTGGATGTATTTCAAGGCCTACCTTCAAACTCAGTGCCTCTTTGCCTGACATCATGGGAAAATCTAAAGAAATCAGCCCAAGACCTCAGAAAAAAAAAATTGTAGACCTCCACAAGTCTGGTTCATCCTTGGGAACAATTTCCAAACGCCTGAAGGTACCACGTTCATCTGTACAAACAATAGTACGCAAGTATAAACACCATGGGACCACGCAGCCGTCATACCGCTCAGGAAGGAGACGCGTTCTGTCTCCTAGAGATGAACATACTTTGGTGTGAAAAGTGCAAATCAATACCAGAACAACAGCAAGGGACCTTGTGAAGATGCTGGAGGAAACAGGTACAAAAGTATCTATATCCACAGTAAAACAAGTCCTATATCGACATAACCTGAAAGGCCGCTCAGCAAGGAAGAAGCCACTGCTCCAAAACAGCCATAAAAAAGCCAGACTACGGTTTGCAACTGCATATGGGGACAAAGATCATGCTTTTTGGAGAAATGTACTCTGGTCTGATAAAACAAAAATACAATTGTTTGGCCTTAATGACCATCGTTATGTTTGGAGGAAAAAGGGGGAGGTTTGCAAGCCGAAGAACACCATCCCAACCGTGAAGCACGGGGGGTGGCAGCATCATGTTGTGGGGGTGCTTTGCTGCAGGAGGTACTGGTGCACTTCACAAAATAGAAGGCTTAATGAGGTAGGAAAATGATGTGGATATATTGAAGCAACATCTCAAGACATCAGTCAGGAAGTTAAAGCTTGGTCGCAAATGGGTCTTCCAAATGGACAATGACCCCAAGCATACTTCCAAAGTTGTGGCAAAATGGCTTAAGGACAACAAATTCAAGGTATTGGAGTGGCCATCACAAAGCCCTGACCTCAATCCTATGGAACATTTGTGGGAAGAATTGAAAAGGCGTGTGTGAGCAAGGAGGCCTACAAACCTGACTCGGTTACACCAGCTCTGTCAGGAGAAATGGGCCAAAGTTCACCCAACTTATTGTGGGAAGCTTGTGGAAGGCTACCCAAAACGTTTGACCCAAGTTAAACAATTTAAAAGCAATGCTACCAAATACTAATTGAGTGTATGAAAACTTCTGACCCACTGGGAATGTGATGAAATAAATAAAAGCTGAAATAAATCTATTATTCTGACATTTCACATTCTTAAAATAAAGTGGTGATCCTAACTGACCTAAGACAGGGAATTTTTACTAGGATTAAATGTCAGGAATTGTGAAAAACGGAGTTTAAATGTATTTGGCTAAGGTGTATGTAAACTTCCGACATCACCTGTATACGATTACACATCACACCACCAACATCCACACATCAATCTGTCCCTGAGCTAGAAACAGTCAATAACATCTCCATAAATCCTACTAGGACGAGTAGTCAGAAAGGACTGTGCCGTTTCTCCTCAATCTCATGACTGCCTGTGGTCACAGTCGCCGCGTTCCAGAGGCACTACACAGCACAGTGATGACTCAGATGCCAGCTAGGAGTGACTCAGCGATTTAGAATGGTGGAAAGAATGACCTTTGACCCTCTTGGAGGAGGCCAGGAGTAGATGGTCTTCGGGGAGAATGTGAGTTATGATGTCTATGGCACGTTCTGCATGGAATCTGGAGAAACAGAATGCTTGTTGAGTAAGAGGCTGGGCACTTTAGACACACTGCTCAGAACAACAGCAAAAACTTTTCCCAAGAAAACAGATTACTTTGTGTAGGTATCTGAGGGTTACTGACCAAACATACACATGAAGGGGGGGGGGGTTTTGCCACACCACAAAATGACAGACGAAACCCTTACAATCCTTCCTCTTGTCCTTATGGTCAGCTATTATCTTCAGAATCGACTATTCCTAGTTCCTATTCCTTCATTGTGCTTCTAATTCCCATTACGTGGAACATGCCCAGAGCGTTACACCCGCAGTAACCTTGAGTGACTTAAGACTTTTACAGTACCAGCAAACTACAGCCATATGGAAATGACAGAAATATTATTCAAGTCTGCATCCCAAAATGGCACCTTATTCATGTCATAGTTCACCCCTACTACCCTATTCCCTCGTCAACAGTAGTGCACTATATTAGGGAATAGGAGGCAGATAAATAGTCTTTAAAAAGGGGAGTCTAACGTAATTATCGAGCAGGGTCAAAGTCAGTCCAGGAATAGTAGAGGAAGGAGGGTGCAGCGACTCACAGAGCGTTGGCAAATTTCCCAGAGCTGTACTGGTGTACGTAGGAGGAGTAAGCCAGGTCTTCGTGAGCCGTCGCTACGTGGATGTTCTTCCCCCCGAATACAGACTGTCTGATGTCCAACGCCGTCTGCAAATGAGAGAGAGACCAGCATTTGGATGTGTCCCAAAACGGCAGTCTATTCTCTATTTGGTCACATACACTTGGTTAGCAGATGTTAATGCGAGTGTAACGAAATGCTTGTGCTTCTAGTTCTGACCGTACAGTAATACCTAACAAGTAATCTAACAATTTCACAACAACTAACTTATACACACAAGTGTAAAGGAATGAATAAGAATATGTACATATAAATATATGGATGAGTGATGGCCGAACGGCATAGGCAAGATACAGTAGATGGTATAGAGTACAGTATATACATATGAGATGAGTAATGTAGGGTATGTAAACATTATATAAAGTGGCATTGTTTAAAGTGACTAGTGATACATTTATTACATCTATTTTTTTATTTTTAAAGTGGCTAGAGATTTGAGTCAGTATGTTGGCAGCAGCCACTCAATGTTAGCGATGGCTGTTTAACAGTCTGATGGCCTTGAGATAGAAGCTGTTTTTCAGTCTCTCGGTCCCCGCTTTGATGCACCTGTACTGACCTCGCCTTCTGGATGTGAACTAGGTGAACTACTTTTGACCAGGGAACTAACCAAAAAGGGGATTTTAGAGGTGAAAAATTCTGGGAACTTTGCCCAAATTCCCAGGTTTTCCTGATTTCCCCCCCCACCCCCGCCTCCTGATTCCAGGAATTGTCCAAAGTTGTGAAATTTTGCCACCCTAGATAAAAAGGTAGTGTATAGTCTATATGAATAACCCACCTGGTAGATGGCCACTGACTGGCAGATGTTATCTACGTTCAGTAGGTAGAAGCCGTAGTCCAGCAGAGTGTCTGAGTATTTGGGATGCTTTTGTCCAAAATGCTCCCTGAAATAGTGATCCAGGAACATGAATAATTAGAGAGAGACATTTAGAACACCTGCTCTTTCCATGACAGACTGACCAGGTGAATCCAGGTGAATGCTATGATCCCTTATTGATGTCACTTGTTAAATCCACTTCAAATCAGTGTAGATGAAGGGGAAGAGACGGGGTTAAAGAAGGATTTATAAGCCTTGAGACAATTGAGATGTGTATATGTGCCATTCAGAGGGTGAATGGGCAAGACAAAATATTTAAGTGCCTTTGAACGGGGTATGTTAGTAGGTGCCAGGCGCACCGGTTTGTGTTAAAAACTGCAACGCTGCTGGGAATCTTCCATGAGTGTGTATCAAGAATGTTCCACCACCCAAAGGACATCCAGCCAACTGGAAACATTGGAGTCAACATGGGCCAGCATCCCTGTGAGACGCTGGCGACACCTTGTACATGTCCTGACGAATTGAGGCTGGTCTGAGAGCAAACGGAGGTGCAACTCAATGTTTGGTATACTCAGTGTGTGTGTGTATATATATATATATATATAAATAAAACACTGAGGTTGGCCAACCTATAAAAGGATTAAACAATAGTTTATAAAAGGATACTTTAAAATGTAAAAAAAGTGTTACCATAAAAAGGAGTGAATACAAACAGGAAGTCTTACCGTGCCAGAAAGACGGCGTGTTTAATCAGCTGTTCCGCTTTCCTGAACTCCCTCTTCACAACACAGGCCTGTTAAAGAGGCAGACGTCACCATTTATTCTCTGTCTGCGTTCCAAATGGAAACCTAGTCTGTATATAGTGCACTTTAAAAAAAAAATTTTTTACAAAATATGTATTGGTATTTTGTATTTTTACAATCATCAAAATATGACACAGATAATGCCCTGTTATTCCTTCCACCTACTATAGTGCACTAGTTTGACCAAAGCTCATAGATATATATCTTTACCTTTATCTTATCAGACTTGCCACAACTGAAGTTTCTTCTGGAAAAATAAATGAATTGTGTTCCAGTCTCTCTATATTACCTCCAGAGTTGTTCTGCTGTCAGCCACAGACACACTGCTGTATTGTATGGATACAAGGCTAGTTCCTTCCCGAGGGCAGGGGACGGAATAGGATTGATGTTATCCTTTAGCAAACAATGTCTCGGTCACTTCCATAGCGTCTCAAACAACACCGTCCCCATAACATTTCATGTGTGTCCCAAAATGAACACCCAATTCCCCATATTAGGACACTACTTTCAACCAGAACCTAGTGTGCAAAAAAATGGGTCCTGGTCAAACGTAGTGCTATTTGAGATACATCCACTGTCTCCATAACATTTCTGTTACCTTGGAGGCTTGCCTGAGGACGTCCACCACCACTTTGACAGGCAGGTCCTCTGTGATCTCCTTCATGGCTTCTATGCACCACCTGTAGGCCTGACACACAGGAGCAGGAAACAAGACTCGTCATTTACATTTTGGTCATTTAGTAGACGCTCTTATCCAGTGACTTCGAAGATCAGTCTGATCAAAAATACTTTCTAAATCAACGTTTCTTGCTAGCATCCTCTGGCCTGACGTTTGGCCAAATGATGGTCTTAAGAAATAGATTTTCTGGTAGTGTAGGAAGAAGAATATCCTTCATGGCTTATCCACAAAATATGACTAACAGTTTTTTTTTTACTACCGGTTATGTTTGAAAAAGCTTTGGTTTGAAAAGAGATTTTGTGTAGAAATAAGAAGGAAAGCCTACCTCATCGTAGTGACTCTTGGCAAAGAGCAAGGCACACAGCTCTCCATACAGCGCTGCTTTGTTGGCCTGGTGGCCATGTTTGGCTAGTTTGTCCATGTAGGACTGGGCCAGCTTGAATGTCTCTTCTCCCTGATGGTATTTACAGTTCCCATTACGGACATGGAGCAGCCTGAGGAACACGGACACCACAGAGAAGAGATGAGGGAAAGAGGCTCCTGTATCTACCCGCAATGAGGAAAATTAACTGGAGCTAGCAGTGGTTGGTGCAATAACACCTTTATTCAGAAACTATGACAGACAGCCAGCTAGCGGGCCAGACACGAACAGACAGCCAGCTAGCGGGCCAGACACAAACAGACAGCCAGCCAGACACAAACAGACAGCCAGCCAGACACAAACAGACAGCCAGCTAGCCAAGAACAGACAGATAGCCAGCCAGCCAGACAAAAACAGCCAGATAGCCAGCCAGACAAAAACAGCCAGCTAGACAAGAACAGACAGCCAGCTAGCCAAGAACAAACAGCCAGCTAGCCAAGAACAGACAGCCAGCTAGCCAAGAACAAACAGCCAGCTAGCCAGCCAGCCAAGAACAGACAGACAGCTAGCCAGCCAGACAAGAACAGACAGCCAGCTAGCTAGCTAGACAAAAACAGACAGCCAGCTAGACAAGAACAGCCAGCCAGCAAGCCAGCCAGCCAGCCAGCCAGGACCTACCTGACGCAGCACTCCACAGCTCGGTACCAGTGCAGCACCTCGTCATGGAGCGTGCACAGCTGCAGGCACGACAGGAACACCTTCTCTGCATCACAGTACCAGCCTGCGTCAGACAGGAAGCCACCTAGAGGACAGAACCGACCATTACAACAAAGTATCAACTGGGGTACCTCCCAGATAGCCTCAGACCACAGTACGGTCGTGGGGTGTTGCAGGTCATCTTGTTTGCAGTTGCACTGAGTATTTCAGAAGATTGATAATATAGCCATTTTGTGTGTCCCCAATGGCACTGTATTCCCTATATAGTGCACTACTTTTGACCAGAGCCCTATGAGTTCTGGTCAAAAGTAGTGCACTATATAGGTAATAGGATGCCATTTGGGACACAATCACTGAGACATTACACGCTTCTTCACCTACCTAAAATGAAGCCGAACTGAATGGCCTTCTCTTTGACGTGGGCGTCTGACTCTGCAATGTAGGAGCAGCGGCGGCTGAAGGAGTTGGCCAGTACGGAGGCCACCTTCACTCCATGGTCCATCAGGGCCTGGAAACAGTGGTGCAGCAGGTGTCTGGTCGGAGGGACAGAGTAGCTAAGGATTTTTTTAAGCTTTCATTTGACATATTACAAGTTACAAAGGGGATAATAGAAGCAGAGAAAAGTCTCCGGATGAGAGCGCGAGTGTTAGCACTAAAACCAAAGCTCCTCAACCTGAAGCAGACCAGACAGTTAACACATCAACATTGATATGATCAATGTTGGGGGGGGGGGGGGTACATTAGGACTGCCATTAGTCTGAAATGCCTGGGGACTTTTTTGGCACAACACCACACGGTTAACAGTGTGAACTAGGGCTGGGAAATGCCAGCGACATCACGATACCATATCACCACACTTAGGTTCCCGATGCCACATGTAATGCAATTTCGATATGCATTCCGATTCGATACTGTGATTTTATTGCAATTTGATGTTCCATAACGTATTGCTCAATCTGCTGCAGAGAGACGAGAGAGAGCCAGGAGAAAATTAGTTTTGATCAGTCATGGAAATAAAGTGCTGAAAACATTTTTTTTTTTTAAAGAAGATGGAGAACACGTCGTAGGATGAATAACACTGGAGATTTGGCACAGGTCAAACTTTTATTATATTATTATTACAAATCGATACTTGGGAGTCAAAGTCTGGATATAATATCATCCAGAATAATATCAGGATATGTTACTGTATCGATGTTCTTCCCCCATCACTGGTGTAAACTGAAGGCCAAGCTGCATGACCCACAGTCATGAGACAGGAGTCATCTTTTTAGGGGTGAGTGACACACACACACACACACACACTTTCACTCCCTCCGTCTCTCTGTCTGCTCTCTCTGGTCATAAACCACTCAGTCAGTCATCATGTGTCTCAGCAGGTCACCTTTACTCCACATCATGTCAGAATGGTGTAAAGCAAGGCAGGACAGAGTGTGTGGGTGACTCCACTCTCAAACTGCAGTGGCCTTAGGTAGGTAATGTCATAGCACCCTATTCCCTACATAGTGAACTACTATTCAAAAGTAGTGCACTATGTAGGGAATAGGGTGCCATTTAGGGCGCATACCTCGTTTCAGGTGGTCTTTTGAGGAACCACCTCGGGGACAGGCATAGTGGAAAGGAAACACACTGTCTGTGTGTAGGTTTACGACCCGGTCCATTTTGGTACCTTACCTTTTGTCAGAAGCTCGCAGAACTTTGGCAAAAACCTCCAGCTCACAGAACTCCCCTCCCAGCTGGCATAGCTGGCCCTGTTGGTATAGCTGAGAGCAAGAAAGGACAGAAACCTTTGAGGTGGAGAAACCAAATGGGATGCAGGAATGCCCACATGCAGGAACGCCCTGAATTGCAGGCTGCAGTTGCCCACTATAGCTGTTTTTGTCCAGACAGCATCAGATACAGTGCCTTCGGAAAGTATTCAGACCCCTTGACTTTTTCCACATTGTTACATTACAGCCTCATTCTAAAATTGATTAAAAATCGTTATTTCCCATCAATCTACACACAATACCCCATAATGACATCACAATACCCCATAATGACATCACAATACCCCAAAATGACAAAGCGTAAACAGGTTTAGACATTTTCGTAAATGTATTACAAATTGCTTATTTACATAAGTATTCAGACCCTTTGCTATGAGACTCAAAATTGAGCTCAGGGGCATCCTGTTTCCATTGATCATCCTTGAGATGTTTCTACAACTTGGAGTCCACCTGTGGTCAATTCAATTGACTGGACATGATTTGGAAAGGCACACACCTGTCTATATAAGTTCCCACAGTTGACAGTGCATGTCAGAGCAAAAACCAAGCCAAGAGGTCGAAGGAATTGTCCGTAGAGCTCTGAGAAAGGATTGTGTTGAGGCACAGATTTACATTTACATTACATTTAAGTCATTTAGCAGACGCTCTTATCCAGAGCGACTTACAAGTACATACATTCATACTTTTTTGTACTGGCCCCCCGTGGGAATCGAACCCACAACCCTGGCGTTGCAAGCGCCATGCTCTACCAACTGAGCCACACGGGACCGTATCTGGGGAAGGGTACCAAAAAAATGTCTGCCGCATTGAAGGTCCCCAAGAACACAGTGGCCATCATTCTTAAATGGAAAAAGTTTGGAACCACCAACACACTTCCTAGAGCTGGCCGCCCGGCCAAACTGAGCAATTGGGAGAGAAGGGCCTTGGTCAGGGAGGTGACCAAGAACCCGATGGTCACTCTGACAGAGCTGCAGAGTTCCTCTGTGGAGATGGGAGAACCTTCCAGAAGGACAACCATCTCTGCAGCACTCCACCAATCAGGCCTTTATGGTAAAGTGGCCAGACAGAAGCCACTCCTGCGTAAAAGGCACATGACAGCCCGCTTGGAGTTTGCCAAAAGGCACCTAAAGACTCTAAGACCATGAGAAATAAGAATCTCTGGTCTGATGAAACCAAGATTGAACTCTTTGGCCTGAATGCCAAGCATTACTTCTGGAGGAAACCTGGCACCGTCCCTACGGTGAAGCATGGTGGTGGCAGCATCATGCTGTGGGGATGTTTTTCAGAAGCAGGGACTGGGAGACTAGTCAGGATCAAGGGGAAAGTAAAGAGAGATACTTGATGAAAACCTGCTCCAGAGCGCTCAGGACCTCAGATTGGGGCAAAGGTTCACCTTCCAACAAGACAACAACCCTAAGCACACAGCCAAGACAACGCAGGAGTGGCTTCGGGACAAGTCTCTAAATATCCTTAAGTGGCCCAGCCAGATCCCAGACTTGAACCACATCAAACATCGATGTAGAGACCTGATAATAGCTGTGCAGCTGACAGAGCTTGAGTGACCTGCAGAGAAGAATGGGAGAAGCCCCAAATACAGGTGTGCAAAGCTTGTAGCGCTATACCCAAAAAGACTCAAGAATGTAATCGCTGCCAAAGGTGCTTCAACAAGGTACTGAGTAATACTGAATACTTATGTAAATATAATTTCCGTTTTTTTTTTAAATATACATTTGCAAAAATGTCTAAAAACCTGTTTTTGCTTTGTCATTATGGGGTATTGTGTATAGACTGATGAGGGGAGGAAACAATTTAATCCATTTTAGAATAAGGCTGTAACAACAAAATGTGGGAAATATCAAAGGGTCTGAATACTTTCTTAATGTCCTCTGCCTCCACGACGATGGCAGTATTATTAGCGGCACCTGTCTTTTTACTAAAGAAATGCGTTAACATTGAATTTTAACTGAAAAATGTCTCATCTTTTCTTTTCTCTGCCCCGCTCTGAAAGCACCTCATTGCTGCAACTTAATCTCAATGAAAAACACGTTTGCAATCACATCGTGTTAAACAATGCACGGGAACTCTGTCAGGGACAATATGCCATTGATTATTGTGAACCAGTCTGTGCGTGATTAATGACATTTGTTCTTACTATTATGAGAGACGTGGAATATATTAAAATTATGAAATGATTGATCTTTTATGAAGTATTATTTTGGGCTGTAACGTTATTTGTTTTTCAACAATGTGGCCTCATTACCTGGGCACAGACTTTGCTGCTGCGGAACCAAATAAAATTGTGAATACACTTCAGCAAGTGAAGTTCTTGATTTGACAAAATGTGAAGCATAATGTCTGTCTCCTAGCAAGCTTTTTAGAGTAAACAACTAGCGAGCTAATGTTAGCTAGCTAGGCACAATAACAAACAAGAAACTGAGCTAGCTAATTTAGCTAACAGTAGCAAACTAAAATCACAATAGACTAACTAGCTAAAGTTTGACCAAACAGTGACAGTCCTTACCTTATAGTACACATCAAACCGTATATTTTCAGGAAGGGAGCGAATGTCCCTTCTAGATCGACTGTAGTTGTCCACCACTGCAGATATAGCAGTGTTGTACAGTGTTTCAGGGATCCATTCTAGCTCCACCGCCGCCATATTGTTTTCCTTCTTCAGCAACAGACTACTTCAAACCACAGATAGAATAACGAGACAGATATTTCACCACATGTATAAATGGGAAGCATCCGCTTGGCGTTTCCGCTCACTACCAAATATGGCAATGAGAAGAAGCCCAGAGACTGGCAGTGGGAGAAGATGGAACGAGATGGATTTTGGCTGAAATCCTGCTAATTTTCTCATCGATTAAACATTTGATCGGAATACCGTTTTCTGTTCCCAAAACTAGAATCTGTTACGAACAGAGTGGATTTAGTTTTGTAGATTTGACCCTTTGTCAAAGTTTTCAAAAATTGCGTTGTTTAGAAGGCGTGAAAGGGCAAATTAGTTATTGCACACGCGTACTTCAGAGTAGGCGTTCCCTAATGGAAATATGCAAAAAGTAATACTAGACCGCGCCAATAGGATCTCGCTAACTCGTCCTTGCTTGTTCTACCCACTATGACTCATTTGTTCCCATTTGAAACGACGGGCTGTGGTCTATCTTGGTTTAGTTTTAAAAATCTTCGTTCCAAACTCTTACTACATACTCTTCACTACCTAACTGGTGTAAAAACACTTTCTCTGCGACTCCTCATACACCATTTTGCTTCCAACTCAGAGGAAAACAGAGAACGATTCAAGGGGATTGCACAAACACAACCACTGGCTGTCATAATCCCATGTTTTGTCCCTCATTCCAGATCATTTGCAAGACCCCCCCTCCCTCCCTCTCTCTGTACTGCGCTCTCTCTGCTCCCGACCGATGAGGGGGTTCGATTAATCGCGCCCGTGTATGCGTGTATTGCATGGCTAAACGTTTATTGCATTCGATTTGGAACTGGGCTGCCTCCTGGGCGTGAGCCAGGTGTCCTGCTCTGTCCGATGTTGAAGTCAGCTCAAAACAACAGTGACGTAATTAAGCACGTGTAGTAATGAGTAGGGTTTTGGGTTTTCACATGTTTTTTGTTTAATAAAAACGCTTTAGCTGGCTTCCCAATTAAAACTAGTTAGAAAATTCTAAAATGTATTTTATGGAAAATAAATGTATGTTTCTGGACGATGCACCATGCTGCCTTGTTGACAACATGACGGTGCGGCGCGGGTTACTGTTGACGTCACGTCCCAGTGCCTTTCCGCTCAGCAGAATCGAATCCGCCCAAAAACTGTATTCGAAGCTCCCGACCAATAACTTTACCGAGCAATGGGCGATAGATTTTTTGGAATGGTTACCACCTTCTGTCGGGTACTGGTACAGGCACAGGTCACTTTGGTAGAGGATAGGTATAATACAATGCCGTTGGTATAGGACAGGTGGAATACGATGTCGTTGGTACAGGACAAGTTAATACTATATCTTTGGCACAGATTAGGTGGCGTTCTTGGTTTACTTTTTTGCAGTCTCGCTGGTCATTGGGAATAGGGTGCCATTCGTGACGTACGTACGCTTTCTTCCGGGACAGTTTGTGCACATATTTATGCAGTGATATGCACATATTTAATGTCTTTAATCTGGTCTCACGCCAAAATGTGTTGTAACTGGTATTCTTTCAACTAGGTTTCAATCTTAATTGCTAAAAGGGTATATCAAATTAAATCAAATTGTTTTTGTCACATGCGCCGAATACAACAGGTCGTTGACCTTATAGTGAAATGCTTACTTACAAGCCCTTAAACAACAATTACGTTAAGAAGATTTTTTTTATATTTTTGTAATAAAAACAAAATAAATATCATAAATAGAAAAAATAGAAATATAACTAATTAAAGAGAAACAATAGTATACAGTAGTTGTTGATATGTATAAAAGCTGGAGATTGAGGAAATATGAATCACAGCATCCACTTGATCTACTGTACATTGTGTACGTTGCAACCCCCCAATAAGTCAAGAAGACACCACTCAGAAAACATTTTTATTTCACATATTTTCAATTCAAATTTTCCACATGAACACTGTACACATGCACTAGTTGCTGTCAGTGCCAAGCGGAACAGGGTGGCATAACAGAATGAACCTGTAAAATGACTCACTTCACCTGGAAAAACAAAGGACACATCTCAAAATATATATATATGGCAGTACTTTTGACCAGGGTTCCGGTCAAAAAGTAGTGCATTACATCTGGAATAGGGTGTAATTTGGGACACCACCAAAATAATGTCAATAAAAACATTATGCACAAAACAATCCCCAACAAAGTAACAGACACCAGTATCACTTCACCGTTTTTTCTTCTCAATCCAGTTAAAACATTTAAAAAAAAGGATATATATAACTAATATTGGCCTACTAGGAAATACAACAAACAAAAATGTTACAAAATGTCATAAAAATTGCACTTTGGTCTAGAAAAACAAAAACTACATACTGTATGACTAAAGATAATGAATAATTTAACGAGAACTGTTCGTCAAGCAAATGTGGCAGTCGGCAGACCTTTCTAAAAACACTAGCACTGCTAAAAAGTCTGATGCACTGTAAAAAAAAAAATCACAACAGCAGCTAAAATGAGGACAAACAGGTGAAATAATGAAACAATGCTTGAACTTAAAATCACATCATCCATACAGGAAAGTAATATCCGTTTAGGTAACTGAAGACGAAGCGTCTGAATGCTTTTCAAATAGAACATTCATATCATTTCAAAAGATGTCAACAAGTCATAAGTAGCCTACCGGTCAGATTCAAAGTCAATCAACATGAGAATAAAATTAAAGTTTTTAGCTTATGATCCCCCCCTCCCACCAACCAAGTACTCTTCCTGAATTCAAACCCCTCTAAACGAAAAAACAACACAGAGTGTACAGACCATTATCAACGCCTGCTTGTTTCCATGACATAGACTGACCAGTGCAACTCAAAATGAGGAAAGTGTTCTTCATGTTTTGTACACTCAGTGTTTTGACATCTAGCTAGTTTCCCCACGACCACTTCCTCTTATAAGACCACTGCATCAGAACTCATAGAAATCATTTTTGTTTTTTTGGGCCATGACAGTCTAGTACAAATCAGTCTGAAATACTGTCAATCTGAACAAAGTATGGTTTGAAGTGACTGAAATGCTTTAGAAAAAGGTATTGTGGGAAGTTCAGAAGATCATTAGCCAATCATGTTGTATGTTCTTCTGTGTAGAACACAACATCCTCATTGATGCCCCATTGATGCCCCAAGTCTGATTTAGTGGCTGGTCTTGTCCACTCTGTTCTAATGAGGCTTGTGGACATTGCAGAGGGAAACAGAAGACATATTCCTGAGAGTCATATCTTTCAGTGACGGGGTCATAATATTTTGTAGCTTAAACGGTCCATAAGATAGAGCAGCACTGTAGGACGAAAACAGAAACGCCTCTGTTTATTACAACCATATCTGACGTAACCCTGGTTCTATGAACCAAACACGATTTTATTTTCTCTCGTAACCTCATTTTTCAAATCAGGAGACCCTACTAGTTTTGGAAACGCAGGCCTACACAGTTAATTGTCTGCATTTGGGACGCAGGTATTGTTGTTGGGGGTAAATGCAGCAAAAGGGAAATAAATAGGCAAATAATTGCAATTACAGGTAATGTCCACAAGGTGTCTGATCTCATCGGACAGTGGGAACAACAACATCCTGACTGACTATATTACACAGTTCACCTTCATCAACTATTAATTCATTATTACATTGAACAAAAATATTAAAACGCAACATGTAAAGTGTTGGTCCAATAATTCATGAGCTGAAATAAAATATCCCAGAAATGTTCCATACTCACAAAAAAAAAACGGTTTCTCTCAAATGTTGTGTACAAATTTGTTTATATTCCTGTTATGAAGCATTTCTCCTTTGCCAAGATAATCCATCCACCTGACAGGTGTGGCATATCAAGAAGTTGATTGTGCTGGGGGACAATAAAAAAATACCACTCTAAAAAATTTGCAGTTTTGTCACAACAACACAATACAACAGATGTCTCAAGTTGAGGGAGAGTGCAGTTGGCATGGTGACTGCAGGAATATCCACCAAAGCTGTTGCATCATCGTTTTAGATCATTTGACACTATACGTCCAACTGGCCTCAGACCACGGTGTAAGGCGTCGTGTGGGCGAGCGGTTCTTTTATTATTAGATTTTTTTGAGGTTGTATTTTTACCCCCCTTTTCCTCCCCAATTTCAATCTTGTCTCATCGCTGCAACTCCCCCAATGGGTTTAGGAGAGGTGAAAGGTCGAGTCATGCGTCCTCTGAAACATCACCCGCCAAACCGCTCTTCTTAACACCTTCCCGGCTTAAAATTTTAACCCGGAAGCCAGCCGCACCAATGTGTCGGAGGAAACATAGTTCAACTGACGACCGAGGTCAGCCTGCAGGCACCCGGCCTGCCACAAGGTGTCGCTAGAACGCGATGAGCCAAGTAAAGGAGTAAAGCCCCCCCCCCCCCCCCCCCCCCCAAACTCTCCCCCAAACCGGACGACGCTGGGCCAATTGTGAGCTTCCCTATGGGACTCTGGTCACAGCCAGTTGTGACAGCCTGGGATCGAACCCAGAGCGGTTTTCAGATATCAACGTTGTGAACAGAGTGCCCCATGGTGCCAGTGGGGTTATGGTATTGGGCAGGCATAAGCTACGGACAACGAACCATTGCAATTTAATCGATGGCGATTTGAATGCACAGAAATACAGTGACGAGATCCGGAGGCCCATTTTATTTTAAGGTATCTGTAACCAGATGCATATCTGTATTCCCAGTCATATGTAATCCATAGATAAGGGCCTAATTTATTTATGTCAATGGACTGATTTCCTCATATAAAACAGTAACTCAGTAAAATCTTTGAAATTGTTGCATGTTGCGTTTATATTTTTGTTCAGTAAAGTTCATTTCGGTTACTGGTTTAACGTAACAGCACCTTCAGTTTGGGATGAATGTTCAATTGATCTCATTAAAATGTCAGTTAAAAAAACCACACAATAGAAAACACAACACATTTAAATGACATGTAAAAACCAGGATCAGAATAGTAAGTCATGAAGGATAGAGGGATTGAATGCTGTGAGAGAATATCAAGATGATGACAAATATCAAGAGAATAGAGATAACTAGGTCAAAGGGTGAATTTAGGAGATGGTGGAAACTAATCCAAAATGGTAGGCTATTCTCTTCTATAGCTTCTACAATAGTAAAATAAAACAATGTATAAAAAATATATTGCTTTACTTAAAGTAAGTAACACATGTACTTATCAATGAACCCACGTCAAGATTATATTTACAGATTGGATAAATTCATACTTTGGGATGATTTTCTGTCCACAAAACAGCACTGAACAAAATCAATCCTTCACATCAAAGTGAGAGAGATACAGTATCCTGTAACTTTATGTGGACTTAAAGACTGGGGAAATGTGTTTCATGTGATGCAATCACCAGACGTGGAAGTCCAATCTCTGTTTGGAAATGCTCCTGGACCCCAAATGTTTTGGACCCCAACACTTTGTACGTGTTGCAAGAGCCGTTTTGCAGCCAGAAAATGTTACCCTTCGTTTGCATCACAGAGTTACTTACAGGTGTTAAAAAATTATTTAAAATGACAGACCACCACTTAAAAATCATTCTCCACCATCCGGGGGAACAGAGTAAGACAAAAGATAACAGAGACAAGTGAACTAAATGCCCACACTGGACTGACATGGACAAATGGTATGATGACCTCATTGTAGTGACCTCACTGAAAGTGACCGGTCTCTCTGTCGGGAGCGACCGGTCTCTCTGTCGGGAGCGACCGGTCTCTCTGTCGGGAGCGACCGGTCTCTCTGTCGGGAGCGACCGGTCTCTCTGTCGGGAGCGACCGGTCTCTCTGTCGGGAGCGACCGGTCTCTCTGTCGGGAGCGACCGGTCTCTCTGTCGGGAGCGACCGGTCTCTCTGTCGGGAGCGACCGGTCTCTCTGTCGGGAGCGACCGGTCTCTCTGTCGGGAGCGACCGGTCTCTCTGTCGGGAGCGACCGGTCTCTCTGTCGGGAGCGACCGGTCTCTCTGTCGGGAGCGACCGGTCTCTCAGTCATTTGTAAAAAGTTCGGCGAAGCAGCAGAATGTTACTGTCTGTCTTGTATCCCTGTTTGTATGTATGGTGAGGAGGGTCCATCCGTCTGCAGAGTGTGTGTGTGTGTGTGTGTGTGTGTGTGTGTGTGTGTGTGTGTGTGTGTGTGTGTGTGTGTGTGTGTGTGAGAGAGAGAGAATGTGTGTGTGTCTCTCAGCACACACACACGGTGGTCTTGCCGTGTTGCTGTTGGAGTAGCGCAGGGGGCGGAGTCGCAGACTGTTTCTGGTCCTTTCCTCCACCGTCTTTTGCCCCCGCCACCCCCGCCGCCGCTCCCACCGGTGTTGTCTCGCCATTCTTCCTCCGGCTCCTCTTGGCGGACGGGACGGGGTTGGGCGACGTCTCAGCCAGCGTCCGTTTGCCGCCGGGCGTCCTGGCATTGACATCACTAAGCTTCTCCCCCGGGGCGGGGCTGTCGGTCATCAAGGGAAACCTGGTGCGGGAGTCGTCATCCGAGTCAGAGAGGGGCGGGCCGAAGGGATCTGATAGGGCCAAGGCGTACAGGCTGCTCCCTGATAGGCCGTTTCGTCTCTCCAGGGTCGGGAGGAGCTCACACACAGCAGACGACATGTCCATGTCTGGAACCTAGAGAGAGAGAGACAGGGAGATTGACAGAGAGAGACAGAGACAGAGAGAAAGAGAGAGAGAGAAACAGAGACAGACCGAGAGAGAGAGAGACAGAGACAGACCGAGAGACAGAGACAGAGACAGAGAGAGAGAGAGAGAGAGAGAGAGAGAGAGAGAGAGAGAGAGAGAGAGAGAGAGAGAGATCGACAGAGAGAGAGAGAGATCGACAGAGAGAGAGAGAGAAACAGACCGAGAGAGAGAGACACAGAGAGACACAGAGAGAGACAGATAAATACATTTAATACAGTAGTAATAAAGTAGTAATTATGATTTAGCATGTGTCCCAGATTGCACCCTATTTTCCCCCATAGGACTCTGGTCAAAAGCAGTGCACTATATAGGGAATAGAATGCCATTTGGGATACAGCCCTTACAAGTCCCTCTGCTCTGTACCTTGATGAGTGGTGTGTTGGAGCGGGAGTCCGATGCAGGGCCACAGTGTTGTCCCTCGGCCAGGTTCAGCAGCACCTCCTCATGGTGGAGGGGTTCCTGAGGGACACCCGGCTCCTGCAGGGCGATCACGATGGCCGACGTGTTGTCCGCACGCAGCATCCTCTGGCGCCACCGCAGGAGGGCGTGGCTCACCAGCTGGCGAGCGCTGGACACCCCGCACGGCGCCTAGGAGAGAGGTATTTACAGTAGTTATCTGAACACAAGCCTCGGTGGCCCAGTTAGAAAAGCCATGAGCCGGGATCAGTAGGGAGGGAAAATAAAGTTCCAAAACAGAGTGAATCATGGGAGGTGCCACCTAAACCAATAAGAAACACTAAAACATATTTGCTACGGTGTGCCCTACTGAACATCACAACTCACCATGGCCTCATCGTTGTCCTGGCACATGGAGACGGCGTCCTGGGGGGGCACCATGTTCCACAGCCCGTCACTACCCAGGATGATGTAACGGTGTTTATTGGGGTCAAGGGTCAGAACACAGGTGTCTGGCTCCGGGGACACTACAAACTCTCCGCTGTAGAAGTCATAGCTCCACAGGTCCCCTATAGGGACAGAAGATGTTTCAATAAAAAAGGTTATTTATCTCACAAGGGAACACTGGATAACAAGGTAAAGGAGAAGTGAAGATGAGGGTTTTACACACATCCACAATATTTTACAGTAACTGGACAAAAAACAAGATGACATGCATAAAAAAAGGGAACGCCCAACTGCCTCATTGCCCGTCTTGCTGTTCCCAACTGCCTCATTGCCCGTCTTGCTGTTCCCAACTGCCTCATTGCCCGTCTTGCTGTTCCCAACTGCCTCATTGCCCGTCTTGCTGTTCCCAACTGCCTCATTGCCCGTCTTGCTGTTCCCAACTGCCTCATTGCCCGTCTTGCTGTTCCAAACTGCCTCATTGCCCGTCTTGTTGTTCCAAACTGCCTCATTGCCCGTCTTGTTGTTCCAAACTGCCTCATTGCCCGTCTTGTTGTTCCCAACTGCCTCATTGCCCGTCTTGTTGTTCCCAACTGCCTCATTGCCCGTCTTGCTGTTCCCAACTGCCTCATTGCCAGTCTTGCTGTTCCCAACTGCCTCATTGCCAGTCTTGCTGTTCCCAACTGCCCGTCTTGCTGCTCCCAACTGCCTCATTGCCCGTCTTGTTGTTCCCAACTGCCTCATTGCCCGTCTTGCTGCTCCCAACTGCCCGTCTTGCTGCTCCCAACTGCCTCATTGCCAGTCTTGTTGCTCCCAACTGCCTCATTGCCAGTCTTGTTGCTCCCAACTGCCTCATTGCCAGTCTTGTTGCTCCCAACTGCCTCATTGCCCGTCTCGCTGCACTACTCCCCGCCGACACTACTCCCCGCCGACACTACTCCCCGCCGACACTACTCCCCGCCGACACTACTCCCCGCCGACACTACTCCCCGCCGACACTACTCCCCGCCGACACTACTACCCGCCGACACTACTACCCGCCGACACTACTACCCGCCGACACTACTACCCGCCGACACTACTCCTCGCCGACACTACTCCTCGCCGACACTACCCCTCGCCGACACTACCCCTCGCCGACACTACCCCTCGCCGACACTACTCCTCGCCGACACTACTCCTCGCCGACACTACTACCCAACATTACTTACCAACAGCAGCTGCAGAAAAAGTCGTGGGGTCAGAGTGCAGTCCCACTGGCCACACACTGGTTGAACCAACGTTGAATTGACGTCTGTGCCCAGTGGGGTATTTATTTAGTTTGCTAGCAAGTCTCTCACAATATGAAACATCTGCACAACATAATCCCATGATCAGACCGAACAGCTCGAAGGCTTTGAAAAAAAAATCTGATTTCAGCTAATAGGGAGAAGTATTTAACAAAATAACTACATGATGGAATTCACTCATCATAAACTATTTACATATCATAGAAAAACATTTGTGGAACTTACGGAAACTTTGCGACAACCACAACAACGTACCTAGAGCTCTGGCCACAGCCAGGAACGGTATCTGGTCGATGACAGTGCTCCTCCGGACGGGCCCGTTATGAGTCAGCCTGGGTCTCTTCCACACCACCCGGTTCACACCAGACTTCTTTATCACACTGGAGATAGGAGAGAGAGAGACAGGACAGTTATCACACTGGAGATAGGAGGGAGAGACAGAGACAGGACAGGACAGTTATCACACTGGAGATAGGAGAGAGAGAGACAGACAGGACAGTTATCACACTGGAGATAGGAGAGAGAGACAGACAGGACAGTTATCACACTGGAGATAGGAGAGAGAGACAGAGAGAGACAGACAGGACAGTTATCACACTGGAGATAGGAGAGAGAGAGAGAGAGAGAGACAGACAGGACAGTTATCACACTGGAGATAGGAGAGAGAGAGAGAGACAGACAGGACAGTTATCACACTGGAGATAGGAGGGAGAGAGAGACAGGACAGTTATCACACTGGAGATAGGAGAGAGAGCGACAGACAGGACAGTTATCACACTGGAGATAGGAGAGAGAGACAGAGAGAGACAGACAGGACAGTTATCACACTGGAGATAGGAGAGAGAGAGCGAGAGACAGACAGGACAGTTATCACACTGGAGATAGGAGAGAGAGAGAGAGAGACAGACAGGACAGTTATCACACTGGAGATAGGAGAGAGAGAGAGAGACAGGACAGTTATCACACTGGAGATAGGAGAGAGAGAGAGAGACAGACAGGACAGTTATCACACTGGAGATAGGAGCGAGAGAGACAGACAGGACAGTTATCACACTGGAGATAGGAGAGAGAGCGACAGACAGGACAGTTATCACACTGGAGATAGGAGAGAGAGAGAGACAGGACAGTTATCACACTGGAGATAGGAGGGAGACAGACAGGACAGTTATCACACTGGAGATAGGAGGGAGAGAGACAGACAGGACATGAGGGAGAGAGACAGACAGGACAGTTATCATAGGCATTTAGTAAGGTAGTTATGATGTACTAGTTATGGTTTAGCCGTAAATTTAGTAAGGTAAAAGGCATCTTATTACCTTAATAGCGCACCTGTCCATCCCTCTAGTCTAGTAACCCAGTCAGTTCTACAGTAGTCTGTCCATCCCTCTAGTCTAGTTACCCAGTCAGTTCTACAGTAGTCTGTCCATCCCTCTAGTCTAGTTACCCAGTCAGTTCTACAGTAGTCTGTCCACCCCTCTAGTCTAGTAACAGTCAGTTCTACAGTAGTCTGTCCACCCCTCTAGTCTAGTTACCCAGTCAGTTCTACAGTAGTCTGTCCATCCCTCTAGTCTAGTAACCCAGTCAGTTCTACAGTAGTCTGTCCATCCCTCTAGTCTAGTTACCCAGTCAGTTCTACAGTAGTCTGTCCATCCCTCTAGTCTAGTTACCCAGTCAGTTCTACAGTAGTCTGTCCATCCCTCTAGTCTAGTTACCCAGTCAGTTCTACAGTAGTCTGTCCATCCCTCTAGTCTAGTTACCCAGTCAGTTCTACAGTAGTCTGTCCATCCCTCTAGTCTAGTTACCCAGTCAGTTCTACAGTAGTCTGTCCACCCCTCTAGTCTAGTTACCCAGTCAGTTCTACAGTAGTCTGTCCATCCCTCTAGTCTAGTAACCCAGTCAGTTCTACAGTAGTCTGTCCATCCCTCTAGTCTAGTTACCCAGTCAGTTCTACAGTAGTCTGTCCATCCCTCTAGTCTAGTTACCCAGTCAGTTCTACAGTAGTCTGTCCATCCCTCTAGTCTAGTTACCCAGTCAGTTCTACAGTAGTCTGTCCATCCCTCTAGTCTAGTTACCCAGTCAGTTCTACAGTAGTCTGTCCATCCCTCTAGTCTAGTTACCCAGTCAGTTCTACAGTAGTCTGTCCATCCCTCTAGTCTAGTTACCCAGTCAGTTCTACAGTAGTCTGTCCATCCCTCTAGTCTAGTAACCCAGTCAGTTCTACAGTAGTCTGTCCATCCCTCTAGTCTAGTAACCCAGTCAGTTCTACAGTAGTCTGTCCACCCCTCTAGTCTAGTAACCCAGTCAGTTCTACAGTAGTCTGTCCATCCCTCTAGTCTAGTTACCCAGTCAGTTCTACAGTAGTCTGTCCACCCCTCTAGTCTAGTTACCCAGTCAGTTCTACAGTAGTCTGTCCATCCCTCTAGTCTAGTAACAGTCAGTTCTACAGTAGTCTGTCCATCCCTCTAGTCTAGTAACCCAGTCAGTTCTACAGTAGTCTGTCCATCCCTCTAGTCTAGTTACCCAGTCAGTTCTACAGTAGTCTGTCCATCCCTCTAGTCTAGTTACCCAGTCAGTTCTACAGTAGTCTGTCCACCCCTCTAGTCTAGTTACCCAGTCAGTTCTACAGTAGTCTGTCCATCCCTCTAGTCTAGTAACAGTCAGTTCTACAGTAGTCTGTCCATCCCTCTAGTCTAGTAACCCAGTCAGTTCTACAGTAGTCTGTCCATCCCTCTAGTCTAGTAACCCAGTCAGTTCTACAGTAGTCTGTCCATCCCTCTAGTCTAGTAACCCAGTCAGTTCTACAGTAGTCTGTCCATCCCTCTAGTCTAGTTACCCAGTCAGTTCTACAGTAGTCTGTCCATCCCTCTAGTCTAGTTACCCAGTCAGTTCTACAGTAGTCTGTCCATCCCTCTAGTTACCCAGTCAGTTCTACAGTAGTCTGTCCATCCCTCTAGTCTAGTAACCCAGTCAGTTCTACAGTAGTCTGTCCATCCCTCTAGTCTAGTTACCCAGTCAGTTCTACAGTAGTCTGTCCATCCCTCTAGTCTAGTTACCCAGTCAGTTCTACAGTAGTCTGTCCATCCCTCTAGTCTAGTTACCCAGTCAGTTCTACAGTAGTCTGTCCATCCCTCTAGTCTAGTTACCCAGTCAGTTCTACAGTAGTCTGTCCATCCCTCTAGTCTAGTAACCCAGTCAGTTCTACAGTAGTCTGTCCATCCCTCTAGTCTAGTAACCCAGTCAGTTCTACAGTAGTCTGTCCATCCCTCTAGTCTAGTAACCCAGTCAGTTCTATGTTGTTGAGTTGGCTGGCTAGACAACCTAGTAGGGTAGTATGTGTTGGTCAGTCTTACCTGCCCCCCAGCCCTTCGATGCGTTCTCTCTCCTTAGGCAGCTCAGGTTTGTGGTCCTGTGTAACCTCCACGGCCCTGATGAACTGGTCTGTGGGGTCATCCTGGACCCCCAGCACTATGGCAGAGTCTCCTACGTGAGCCACGTACATTCGGTCCCCCCGGATGACCACTACACTGGCCGTGGTGCCTGAGGTGCTGGGTAACCCTGTGAAAGTCTTGGGCCATTCGGCTGCAGAGAGAGGGAGGGAGGAAAAGAGAGAGAGAGGAAAAGACAGGGAGGGAGAGAGAGAGGAAAAAAGAGAGACAGAGAGAGAGAATGACAGAGAGAGAGAGAGAGAGAGAGAGAGAGAGAGAGAGAGAGAGAGAGAGAGAGAGAGAGAGAGAGAGGAAAAGAGAGAGAGAACATGTTAAAATATTGGAAGCTGCCCAGCCTTAGAAGAAGCGTTCAGAGTCGGACAAAAGCTTCTTACCTGAGGTCTCTGCCTGCAATAACATGTTCCCTGAACACAACAACAGTTTAGGAAGAACCTCCGCTTTTAAAAAGGTCCCGAACAGTTATTCTGGAAAGTACTTTCTGAAACGACAGGCTGAGTGGGCGCGAGGAGCTTATATTTATGCGGTCGCCTTGACTGACAGCTTGTCTGAAACACCTACGGCAAGCAATTTGGATGCAGTGAATAATGTTGCAGTCATTTTATCTCAAGCAACTTGGATGCAGTGAATAATGTTGTAGTCATTTTATCTCAAGCAACTTGGATGCAGTGAATAGTGTTGCAGTCATTTTATCTCAAGCAAATTTGGTGATACACAAAGCAACTCAAAACATTGAAATTGCATCAATGATATAATAAAATGTCAAATGTAAAAATATATAAATATTTTTTTTTAAATATTTTTTTTTACATTCTATTATATCATTGATGCAATTTCAGATATATACAATATATTTCGTTTGTTTCTTGTGATGACGTTCACAGCAGCACTGGCGGATATGTTGACTTGACAACAGCGTCAGAGTTTTGAACGACCAATCCCCTGCTTTTGTTCCATGCTGGCTGAAGACCTAGCTAGCCAGCAAGTAGCAAACACCAGACACAGATGAAGACCTAGCTAGCCAGCAGGTAGCGAACACCAGACACAGATGAAGACCTAGCTAGCCAGCAGGTAGCGAACACCAGACACAGATGAAGACCTAGCTAGCCAGCAGGTAGCGAACACCAGACACAGATGAAGACCTAGCTAGCCAGCAAGTAGCGAACACCAGACACAGATGAAGACCTAGCTAGCCAGCAGGTAGCGAACACCAGACACAGATGAAGACCTAGCTAGCCAGCAGGTAGCGAACACCAGACACAGATGAAGACCTAGCTAGCCAGCAGGTAGCGAACACCAGACACAGATGAAGACCTATCTAGCCAGCAACTAGCTAACACCAGACACAGATGAAGACCTATCTAGCCAGCAACTAGCTAACACCAGACACAGATGAAGACCTAGCTAGCCAGCAGGTAGCGAACACCAGACACAGATGGAGACCTAGCTAGCCAGCAGGTAGCGAACACCAGACACAGATGAAGACCTAGCTAGCCAGCAGGTAGCGAACACCAGACACAGATGAAGACCTAGCTAGCCAGCAGGTAGCGAACACCAGACACAGATGAAGACCTAGCTAGCCAGCAAGTAGCGAACACCAGACACAGATGAAGACCTAGCTAGCCAGCAAGTAGCGAACACCAGACACAGATGAAGACCTAGCTAGCCAGCAAGTAGCGAACACCAGACACAGATGAAGACCTAGCTAGCCAGCAGGTAGCGAACACCAGACACAGATGAAGACCTAGCTAGCCAGCAGGTAGCGAACACCAGACACAGATGAAGACCTAGCTAGCCAGCAGGTAGCTAACACCAGACACAGATGAAGACCTATCTAGCCAGCAACTAGCTAACCAGACACAGATGGAGACCTAGCTAGCCAGCAAGTAGCGAACACCAGACACAGATGAAGACCTAGCTAGCCAGCAAGTAGCGAACACCAGACACAGATGAAGACCTAGCTAGCCAGCAAGTAGCGAACACCAGACACAGATGAAGACCTAGCTAGCCAGCAAGTAGCGAACACCAGACACAGATGAAGACCTAGCTAGCCAGCAGGTAGCGAACACTAGACACAGATGAAGACCTAGCTAGCCAGCAGGTAGCGAACACCAGACACAGATGAAGACCTAGCTAGCCAGCAGGTAGCGAACACCAGACACAGATGAAGACCTAGCTAGCCAGCAGGTAGCGAACACCAGACACAGATGAAGACCTAGCTAGCCAGCAGGTAGCTAACACCAGACACAGATGAAGACCTAGCTAGCCAGCAGGTAGCTAACACCAGACACAGATGAAGACCTATCTAGCCAGCAGGTAGCGAACACCAGACACAGATGAAGACCTAGCTAGCCAGCAGGTAGCGAACACCAGACACAGATGAAGACCTAGCTAGCCAGCAAGTAGCGAACACCAGACACAGATGAAGACCTAGCTAGCCAGCAAGTAGCGAACACCAGACACAGATGAAGACCTAGCTAGCCAGCAAGTAGCGAACACCAGACACAGATGAAGACCTAGCTAGCCAGCAGGTAGCGAACACCAGACACAGATGAAGACCTAGCTAGCCAGCAGGTAGCGAACACCAGACACAGATGAAGACCTATCTAGCCAGCAAGTAGCGAACACCAGACACAGATGAAGACCTAGCTAGCCAGCAAGTAGCGAACACCAGACACAGATGAAGACCTAGCTAGCCAGCAAGTAGCGAACACCAGACACAGATGAAGACCTAGCTAGCCAGCAAGTAGCGAACACCAGACACAGATGAAGACCTAGCTAGCCAGCAAGTAGCGAACACCAGACACAGATGAAGACCTATCTAGCCAGCAACTAGCTAACCAGACACAGATGGAGACCTAGCTAGCCAGCAGGTAGCGAACACCAGACACAGATGAAGACCTAGCTAGCCAGCAGGTAGCGAACACCAGACACAGATGAAGACCTAGCTAGCCAGCAAGTAGCGAACACCAGACACAGATGAAGACCTAGCTAGCCAGCAAGTAGCGAACACCAGACACAGATGAAGACCTAGCTAGCCAGCAAGTAGCGAACACCAGACACAGATGAAGACCTATCTAGCCAGCAACTAGCTAACCAGACACAGATGGAGACCTAGCTAGCCAGCAGGTAGCGAACACCAGACACAGATGAAGACCTAGCTAGCCAGCAGGTAGCGAACACCAGACACAGATGAAGACCTAGCTAGCCAGCAGGTAGCGAACACCAGACACAGATGAAGACCTAGCTAGCCAGCAAGTAGCGAACACCAGACACAGATGAAGACCTAGCTAGCCAGCAAGTAGCGAACACCAGACACAGATGAAGACCTAGCTAGCCAGCAAGTAGCGAACACCAGACACAGATGAAGACCTAGCTAGCCAGCAGGTAGCGAACAGCAGACACAGATGAAGACCTAGCTAGCCAGCAGGTAGCGAACACCAGACACAGATGAAGACCTAGCTAGCCAGCAGGTAGCTAACACCAGACACAGATGAAGACCTAGCTAGCCAGCAGGTAGCTAACACCAGACACAGATGAAGACCTATCTAGCCAGCAACTAGCTAACCAGACACAGATGGAGACCTAGCTAGCCAGCAGGTAGCGAACACCAGACACAGATGAAGACCTAGCTAGCCAGCAGGTAGCGAACACCAGACACAGATGAAGACCTAGCTAGCCAGCAGGTAGCGAACACCAGACACAGATGAAGACCTAGCTAGCCAGCAGGTAGCTAACACCAGACACAGATGAAGACCTAGCTAGCCAGCAAGTAGCGAACACCAGACACAGATGAAGACCTAGCTAGCCAGCAGGTAGCGAACACCAGACACAGATGAAGACCTAGCTAGCCAGCAGGTAGCGAACACCAGACACAGATGAAGACCTAGCTAGCCAGCAGGTAGCTAACACCAGACACAGATGAAGACCTAGCTAGCCAGCAGGTAGCTAACACCAGACACAGATGAAGACCTATCTAGCCAGCAACTAGCTAACCAGACACAGATGAAGACCTAGCTAGCCAGCAAGTAGCGAACACCAGACACAGATGAAGACCTAGTTAGCCAGCAAGTAGCGAACACCAGACACAGATGAAGACCTAGCTAGCCAGCAAGTAGCGAACACCAGACACAGATGAAGACCTAGCTAGCCAGCAGGTAGCGAACACTAGACACAGATGAAGACCTAGCTAGCCAGCAGGTAGCGAACACCAGACACAGATGAAGACCTAGCTAGCCAGCAGGTAGCGAACACCAGACACAGATGAAGACCTAGCTATCCAGCAGGTAGCTAACACCAGACACAGATGAAGACCTAGCTAGCCAGCAGGTAGCTAACACCAGACACAGATGAAGACCTATCTAGCCAGCAGGTAGCGAACACCAGACACAGATGAAGACCTAGCTAGCCAGCAGGTAGCGAACACCAGACACAGATGAAGACCTAGCTAGCCAGCAAGTAGCGAACACCAGACACAGATGAAGACCTAGCTAGCCAGCAAGTAGCGAACACCAGACACAGATGAAGACCTAGCTAGCCAGCAAGTAGCGAACACCAGACACAGATGAAGACCTAGCTAGCCAGCAGGTAGCGAACACCAGACACAGATGAAGACCTAGCTAGCCAGCAGGTAGCGAACACCAGACACAGATGAAGACCTATCTAGCCAGCAAGTAGCGAACACCAGACACAGATGAAGACCTAGCTAGCCAGCAAGTAGCGAACACCAGACACAGATGAAGACCTAGCTAGCCAGCAAGTAGCGAACACCAGACACAGATGAAGACCTAGCTAGCCAGCAAGTAGCGAACACCAGACACAGATGAAGACCTAGCTAGCCAGCAAGTAGCGAACACCAGACACAGATGAAGACCTAGCTAGCCAGCAAGTAGCGAACACCAGACACAGATGAAGACCTAGCTAGCCAGCAGGTAGCTAACACCAGACACATATGAAGACCTAGCTAGCCAGCAGGTAGCGAACACCAGACACAGATGAAGACCTAGCTAGCCAGCAAGTAGCGAACACCAGACACAGATGAAGACCTAGCTAGCCAGCAAGTAGCGAACACCAGACACAGATGAAGACCTAGCTAGCCAGCAAGTAGCGAACACCAGACACAGATGAAGACCTAGCTAGCCAGCAGGTAGCTAACACCAGACACATATGAAGACGTAGCTAGCCAGCAATCTTTGCCATAGATGAATAGGGTAAACTTCTTATTATATTTGCCGACACCCTACAGTCAAATGTTGGCACCCGTAAAGCAGCCATCTAGCTATTATAAACCACACCCCTCTGCAAACCCTTCTCCGATGTTGGTTACAAGGCAGTACTTATTTCAATTAGGTAAAAGAATATCCGGTTACCATTGGTGTATTTAAAATGAGAGTTAAGGTGATGTCACCTTGTGCCCTTAATAATGAATCCTAGTGTTTGACATGGGGGGAGGGGACCAGTAACTTCATGATCAAACTTCCTCAATGTGGAAGCAACAGTCATTTTTCAAACTTTGATCTGGTTTCCTTCAAATATCAAATTACATGAAAAAAACATGATAGACTGTTCATGACCTTTAAACTAAAAAGACACAACTTTGTCTGCCATCTTCACAGACCCGACACCAGGCCAGTGAGATCAGAGGAACACATGACAGGGTCAGGATGAGAGACTGATGCTTCTCCAGATTACAAACACAGACCCAGACAGACCTTTTATCAACACCTGTGACAAGTCTGGGCATGTGCAAGTAGTAGTGAATTATGGCTGTCCAACCCTGTTACTGGAGAGCTACACTCCTGTAGGTTTTAACTCCAACCCTGTTCCTGGAGAGAGACCCTCCTGTAGGTTTTAACTCCAACCCTGTTCCTGGAGAGCTACACTCCTGTAGGTTTTAACTCCAACCCTGTTCCTGGAGAGCTACACTCCTGTAGGTTTTAACTCCAACCCTGTTCCTGGAGAGCTACACTCCTGTAGGTTTTAACTCCAACCCTGTTCCTGGAGAGATACCCTCCTGTAGGTTTTAACTCCAACCCTGTTCCTGGAGAGCTACCCTCCTGTAGGTTTTAACTCCAACCATGTTCCTGGAGAGAGACCCTCCTGTAGGTTTTAACAGGATTGGAACAGGAACAGGGTTGGAGTTAAAACCTACAGGAGGGTCTCTCTCCAGGAACAGGGTTGGACCAACAGGAGGGTCTCTCTCCAGGAACAGGGTTGGAGTTAAAACCTACAGGAGGGTAGCTCTCCAGGAACAGGGTTGGAGTTAAAACCTACAGGAGGGTCTCTCTCCAGGAACAGGGTTGGAGTTTAAACCTACAGGAGGGTATCTCTCCAGGAACAGGGTTGGAGTTAAAACCTACAGGAGGGTCTCTCTCCAGGAACAGGGTTGGAGTTAAAACCTACAGGAGGAGTATCTCTCCAGGAACAGGGTTGGAGTTAAATCCTACAGGAGGGTCTCTCTCCAGGAACAGGGTTGGAGTTAAATCCTACAGGAGGGTCTCTCTCCAGGAACAGGGTTGGAGTTAAAACCTACAGGAGGGTCTCTCTCCAGGAACAGGGTTGGAGTTAAATCCTACAGGAGGGTTTCTCTCCAGGAACAGGGTTGGAGTTAAAACCTAGGAGGGTCTCTCTCCAGGAACAGGGTTGGAGTTAAAACCTACAGGAGGGTCTCTCTCTAGGAACAGGGTTGGAGTTAAAACCTAGGAGGGTATCTCTCCAGGAACAGGGTTGGAGTTAAAACCTACAGGAGGGTAGCTCTCCAGGAACAGGGTTGGAGTTAAAACCTACAGGAGGGTCTCTCTCCAGGAACAGGGTTGGAGTTAAAACCTACAGAAGGGTATCTCTCCAGGAACAGGGTTGAGCAGCCCTGGTATAGGGTATCATTAGTGACACATCCATTGGCATAACAAATAGTTGCTGCACATGTTTGTTCCAGGTCAGCACTAACAAACACATGACTCAACTAATCAAGGACTTGATTTAGTTGAATCTGATGTGTTAATACTGGGCTCAAAGAAAAACGCACATCCTTGAGTTTCCCCAGGACTAGATTGCAGTTTGGATCCACTGTGTACTAGTGACTTGACAGGACAGTCGAAAGAACCAGAGCGAATCGCTGATGACCGCCCTAAATACAACTGCCCTCACAGCTGATAAGCCAAGAGACTTGTTCATCAAATGGTAAGAGAAGGGGGAACAATCATTATACCTCAGCGGGGGGGGGGGGGGGGGCTAGGTCTTTCCAGATCCAATAGGATATGCTGCTTCATACAGACTCTCCTTCACAACCAACGATATCAGATCTCACATGCTGCCTGGCCTGCCTCGTCCAGCAATAAACCTGATTTGTTATGTCATCGAGGTCAAACAACCGCCGTCAACTCTTTCCAAACACGCAGCTGAACCGTTGTCATGTGTATCGAAAGCAAAACAGAGGAAGAGGCACTATGGGGAAAATCCCATTCGCGGTAGTGATGTGCCGTTCGTGAACCATTAGTTTTTTTTGTTTTTTTTAAACTTCTCTTTTTACTGACTCAAGGAGTCAAAAGTCGTTTTTCTGAGTGACTCGTTCATTTGAAGTTTGTTTGGCCTGCTTAGAGCTGTGCCCCCCCCCCCCCCAAAAAAAACAGTTCATTATTTCACTATCTGTTTGCAATGTACAGCAGTGACATCTGCTGGTCAGCAATAAATAGCAACGTGTGATTATCAGAAAGACGTTTTTCCTCCACTGTTTTCATTAAAAGTCAGTAGGTCGTTGGCTTCAGTAGTCTATAATCAGTTGGAACACCAGGCTCACATCTTACATCATGCTTCCCCTTTTGATGCGTTCAAGGTGACTATTTTTCAAAAACAGAATCTATGTTATTATTTATGGATTCTTAAGACAGAAGCTTTATACTAAATAAAACAAATTATTTAATGTCCCTGAATGTTTGTGCAAAGTTCCCTACGCTAAGCTACCGTCAAGAGAAACTTCTAGTACAAAAATCCTAACTATATTTGTAAGTACGGTGTGCAGTAGAGGTCGGTGTTTTAAATCAGCTTGGAATCGAATAAAGCACCGGAACTACGACGAAATCAGTGGGATCTCATATGTTACAACACACAGTTTGAAAAAGCACGTGATCAAATAAATATTTCCAACTTCAGTGTTTTCAAAACAAACAGGAACTGATTTATTAATTTTTTAATCGAAAAAAGCTCCAACTGGGAAAATTCGATTTGAACGATCATCCAACTCAGAATTCCAACTCGGGAACTTGGGCCTCTTTCTAGAGCTCCAACTTTCTGACCTGAAGATCACTGACGTCACGATTTGACCTCGTATTTTTCTTAGTTCTCGGTTGTTTTGAACGCAGCATTATCTGCTTCACGATTTCGAAGTATTCCTCAGAGCTCCTGTATAAAACGTACTACATCACTAGCCATAAACACTCACATTGGTGCCACAAAAAAGAGACGAAGATGATGACATGCAGGTATGCGGGGGGGGGGGGGGGGGGGAACGTGCCGTTTTTAGTTCAAGATTATTTGTTTGCAATATGTCATCTATAGACTAAGAGCGCTTTATAAACTGTTGATTGATTGTGGGGTTTGAATAGTGTGAGAAGACAACAACATATTTAGTGAGAATCACAACATAAAAGTACAAAATAATTTCTAGCTCTTAACTAATGTCGATGTCCAGGCCCCAGGGGAAATCCAAATAGCATAATAAAACAAAGGTAATATGACCCCTCGGTGTAACGGTGAGACTCTCATGAACACGTACATGCCGGTAGTTTTGCTCTGGGTCCTCCGGTACCAGTTGAAAAAAATAAATGGACGTATATACGGAGACTGTTTAGTGACAAAAATGTTAAAAAAATTCATTAAAATGTTTCCTGGTCTTTCTTATCTCTCTCTCAGATATGACAGACACTTCAAAACAAACTTCCTTAAATATTGTTTGGTGGGACGATCTGTTATTCAATGTGTTCCTATTGGCTAATAGCAGTAAGGACGATCTGTTATTTAATGTGTTTCTATTGGCTAATAGCAGTAAGGACGATCTGTTATTTAATGTGTTTCTATTGGCTAATAGCAGTAAGGACTATCTGTTATTCAATGTGTTTCTATTGGCTAATAGCAGTAAGGACTATCTGTTATTCAATGTGTTTCTATTGGCTAATAGCAGTAAGGACTATCTGTTATTCAATGTGTTTCTATTGGCTAATAGCAGTAAGGACTATCTGTTGTTCAATGTGTTTCTATTGGCTAATAGCAGTAAGGACTATCTGTTATTCAATGTGTTTCTATTGGCTAATAGCAGTAAGGACTATCTGTTGTTCAATGTGTTTCTATTGGCTAATAGCAGTAAGGACTATCCGTTGTTCCATGTAGTGAATCTGTTATTCAATGTGTTTCTATTGGCTAATAGCAGTAAGGACAAATAAAAATGTTAATCAAAACATTGTTAGATACTTCAAGGGGTCTTAAAATTCAAAATAAAATAGCAAAATTATCCTTGGTATGACCTTCTTAAAACAATTCCATATAGCTAAGTAGTTCACTTTATTAAAGAGGACTGGGATAGGTTATTTTATAGTAGGATTAACACAGACTCCTCCGACCCAGCGGCTCCATACACCTGATCCGACTACCAACTGTCATATGCCCACATGAGCACATGAGCATCACCCGGCATTCAGGGCAGGTGGGGCAGAGCTGTTTTGCATGTTATTTTGGCATTAATACATGTCACATATCAGTTTAAAAACAATGTAAATAAATTGGGGAAAAAATACTAAATGGAGTTAATAAAGCCTCCATACAAACATGGTCTCTTTTATGCTTTGTTGAGTAAGGCAGCGCCAAAATACATGTGTTTCAGCCTAGCTCAGTGCTTTCTGTGGGTGTGGGGCAGCCAGCAGAAAATACAGAGCGTAGGGATTGGTAATGTTCTCTAGTTGCCCTGTGATTGGCTAAGTGTTCTGTCACTCATGGGGACACTACCTAATTGCCAAATCTAAGAGTAGAGCTTGAAAATTCAAGCCCCTTGGGTGCTGCCATAGAGTTACATTACAAGTGCCCATCCAAGAAGGCTCAAGATCATTGATCACAGATAAAATGACGTCAAATCACGTTATATCTACAATAGCTTTGATTGGACTGATCACGTCAACATCATACTTTCAAAATCTTAGCTAACAGTCATCATCATGAATAAAAGTCGACAATCTACTGCGCTTTTTAATCCTTGTCATATGAAGAGAAATTATAGATAAAATGTATCGGTGCTCATCGGCCATTGGTCATAAACATTACACAACAAGTTGGGAATCGCAAATTCAACAATGAGTGGTTTGGAATGAATCAGTGGCTATCTGCAAGCGTTGCAGATAGCAAAGCAATCAATCACTAGCCTGCTATTCAGTGGAGTGGGTGTGTGCTCATCACCCTCACTGCAGCTCGGTGCTCATCGAAGGCAAGCAATACATTCAAGAGTCGTTCATAATCTAGTTCGGTTGCGGACACAACTAGAGCTCGTTTCAAATGTATCAAGAAATATTCTTATTTGTATGCCTAGTAAATCAACACATGTACATTGTTTAAACCACACGTGTACAAGTCTATCACAAATGACAGCCCCAGTAAGCAAAACCCCTATGGTGAAGGACATGTGGGGCGGCAGGTAGCCTAGTGGTTAAGACTAGTAACCGAAAGGTTGCAAGATCGAATCCCCGAGCTGACAAGGTAGAAATCTGTCGTTCTGCCCCTGAACAAGGCAGTTAACCCAGTTAACCCTAGACCGTCATTGTATATCATTATTTGTTCTTAACTGACTTGCCTAGTTAAATAAATGTGAAAGAGAGGCTTGTAGAATCATGATTCTTTCTCGAGTTTTCAGTTCGCCGGTAGGGCATTACTTACTCGAACGAAATGAGTCGATAGATTCGCTCTTTTGACTTAACGAGTCGAAAAGATCCGAGTCAGTGAAAAGAGCTCAACTCCCCCATCACTAATTCACGGAGCCCCCCTCGCCCGCTTGAGTGTGACCTGATAGGTTGGGGGTTTAGAAAATAATCGTGATATGTCTCTTTCTTTGCTCTACAGACAGATGGCAAGCCGTGGTATGTTTATTTTGCTAGCTAAGCCTGAGAACCCAAACCACATATTCAGCCTGTGGTGGCCATTTCATTCTTAGCGTTTGCACGTTTAGAGGCTTGTTAGTTAAATGCACTAGAGGCATTTAGAAAACACAAAAACACAAATCCCAATGTACAAAGTTAGCTAGCTAGACGCATGGATGATTATTTAACTTACGTAGCTTTTTCCACATGGCATGGTGGCAGGCAACGAAACCTTTCCGAATAGCTGCACACACTTCCTCGTCATCCTTGGACCAAAAGCCCCGCTGTTTCTTGATGAATTCCCACAAATAGTCCCTTGCGAATTGCGCTGCTTCGCGGCCTCCGTGGCCATCAAACACCGCGAAGAAAGCCACTGAGCGCTGGGGGTGGTTATCGCTCTTGGTCGCAGCCGGAGTACTCTCCACTTTCGATCCTGCCAGTGCAGCAGCTGCAAAACGTTGGTTCCCATTTTGTACATTTTGTGTCCATGTAACTGTAGTGGATGCAGAGGCAGATAGAGGATCGTTCAGTGCGTTGAGTGCAGTCCGATCTTGCTGCTCGTTTTCAGGCTTTTCCGGCACAATGTCGGCCGTCGAGCTATTCCCTTTGGTCTCATCTTGTTCGTCCGAGTTCAGCTCGTCTTCCCCCGGCTCAGGCTCCATTACTACCTCGGTAACATCCTCCATGTATTTTCTGCCTCCCTGATCGGAAAAAACACTCACTCGCATCAACAATGCGTTTTCCATGGCTGTAGAGACGTCTTTCTTCAGATGCTGGGGGTTTGTAGTACCTAAAAATGTCTTCAAAAGTATTTTAAGTTAAGTTTATGGCAGCTTAATGATCAATCGCCCGCTTTCGGTCTTTGTTTATTTTCAAGCCTTGTAGGCATGCTCAGGAACGCATTGACGTCAGAGCTATATCAACTGGGGGTAATGTCCGGAAAAATGCACCAGTGCGCCTCCTACTGGATGTGTAAATCAAAATGTATTTGTCACATGCTTCATAAACAACAGGTGTAGACTACATGCTGACCAGACCAGACACGTCGCGTCGCAAAATAAGTTTAGAAATCCATGTTATTCAATTATTGCACCCACACTGCTTGCGCGAGGCAACGAGCGACTGCGACGCCAAGGGCTAAAATAGAAGTCGTTCCTATTTCTGACGCAGATCGCGCTGAAAGTCATCTCCTCATTGGTTTATAGAAGCAGGTGCCCACGTGCCATCTCCTCATTGGTTATACCCACGTGGGTGACTGAAAGACGAACTTTGTTGCCGGTTGTCGTGGTAATACTATGAAAGTTTAGATGCGATCACCATATAAATTCAAAGATCAAAAAGCCTGGAAGGAGGAGAGATGACTAAAAACGATTCGGTTGGCCGTTTTATGTGTGGATTAATTGTCGGAGTAGAGGTCCTTGTGCATTTCAGGTAAAAAAACAACTCAATGTTTATATCCCAGGACAAATTAGCTAGCAACAGCAAGCTAGCTAAATAGGACAAATTAACGTTAGCTAGCAAGTGCAAGCTAACTAGCTAAATTGCCATACATGTTTTATGCTTTTCGACCTGTCCCCAAATTAATGTCATTGGTTCAGAGTTTGTTTTGATATTTTAACCTGCGTGTTGTGATCGCGTTTGGTGTGAGGGGGCAAAATACATTTATGCACGATAGCGCACGCCCGCAGCCGGTTTGAGTTCCTTGTAATAATAGCGGATCAGATCGCTTATTTACGGCCCTTCTCAACAATGCAGAGAGAAAAAAAATTCCAAGAGGAATATATACAGGCCTACACAGTAACAATAGCTTGGCTATATACACGGGGTACCAGTACCGAGTGGATGTGCAGGGGTAAGAGGTAATTGAGGTAAATATGTATGTACACACAGCAGTGGAGGCCACTCAGAGGAAAGGGAGGACCATCCTCAGTGAATTTCATAAAAATAATGAAACATAAAAAATGTTATATTTTTAGATAAAACTATACTAAATATATTCACATGTCACCAAATGATTTATTAAAACACACTGTTTTGTAATGAAGGTCTACAGTAGCTTTAATAGCACCATGGTGTAGCCTGAGGACAGCTAATTTCTGTCCTCCTCTGGGTACATTGACTTCAATACAAAACCTAGGAAGCTCATGGTTCTCACCCCCTTCAATAGACTTACGCAGTAATTGTAATTATGGAAACTTCCGGAGGACGTCCTCCAACCTATCAGAGCTCTTTCAGCATGAACTGACATGTTGTCCACCCAATCAAAGGATCAGAGAATGAATCTAGTACTGAAAGCATAAGCTACAGCTAGCTAGCACTGCAGGGTATAAAATGTAGTGAGTAGTTGACTCAAAGAGAGAAAGACAATAGTTGGAAGAGTTTTGAACAAATGTATTTATTTTAAAAAATGAAGGAGAAGCGAGAGAGAGAGCTATATTTTGTTCTTAGTATTTTTTTTCACTTAGCTAGAGAATGCAGCTAGCTAGTTTAGTGTACTAAAACACCCGGCTCAAACAGAGAGGGATGCTATTTTAGCTAGCTGGCTATGGCTAGCCAACACTGGAACTCTTCCAAGTTCGGGTAAGCTTTTGGTTTTATTAATTTATTGCCACCGGGGCCGGCCAGTGTAACTCCTGAACTGCTTGCTGCTGACTGCACACTACTGCATGATTGTAGTGGGTTTACTAACGCATTAGTTCTAGTAGCTATGTTGCCTATGACGCTAATATGGTGACAACGATGTAAACTGTGTGTAGCGGTTAGCGGTTATGATATGAAGGTTTGGCTTGGAAAGGTTTTTCTGCCTGGTTACAGACAGCTGATGTGTTGTGCACTGAAGCCCACAAGCGAAAGGGAAAGGTGAGAGGAGGAGAGCACATAGATACGAGAAGTAATTATACAATGATTAAAAGATCATGCTCTTTGTATGTGGCTGCTATAGTGAACTGTGTTTGCGTGTGATCAGAGGTGTATTCATTCGGCAGATTCTGTTGAAAAACATTTCTTAAACGGAAGCGAACTGAATGAAAAGGGGATAAGCATACCTGAATTTGTCCAATAGAAACTTTAATTTGCAACTCTTGGTCTAATGATTGCACCCTAGACGCAGGCAAGAGTGTGCAAGGCGGTATCAAATGTGTCACCGTCTGTCACCTTGATTACTTAAATTTCTCTCGACCTGTGCTCCTACGTTGTAAACTTTCATTCATAGGGTAGGTTGTTGCAACCTCATGGTGGGTATAGGGAACATTCTAGTATCATGTAGTAGCCTAAACCTATCGCGTTACATTGAACAGGGTGAATATGAATGACAGTCATCCAATATGTTGTAATAGAAATAAGGCCATGCAAAGAAATTATAATAATCATCCTCCCTCATCTTAAATGGCACTGACCGCCACTGACATATAGGTTGAGGTAAAGTGACTAGGCAACAGGATAGATAATAAACAGTAGCAGCAGCATATGTGATGAGTCAAGAGAGTTCCTGCAATAGGGTCAATACAGATAGTTCGGGTAGCTATTTGCTTAACTATTTAGCAGGATTGGGGGAAGGAAAGGGGGATACCTAGTCAGTTGCACAACTGAATGCATTCAACCGAAATGTGTCCTCCACATTTAACCCAACCCCTCTGAATCAGAGAGATGCGGGGGGCTTCCTTAATCGACGTCCTCAGCGCCCAGGCCTTCCTCTGACATCGCCTGGTATAGAGGTCCTGCATGGCAGGGAGCTCGGCCCTGGTGCTGTACTGGCTCTACGCATTACTCTCGAATGCCTTGCGGTTGGATGCCAAGCAGTTGCCATACCAGTGATGCAGCCAGTCAGGATGCTCTCGATGGTGTAGCTGTAGAAATTTGAGGATCTGAGGGCCCACGCCAAATCTTTTCAGCCTCCTGAGGGGGAAGAGGCGTTGTCATACCTTCTTCACGACTGTGTTGGTGTCGTGCGTGGCCACGCAGTCGTGGGTGAGCAGGGAGTCCAGGAGGGGACTAAGCACGCACCCCTGAGGGGCCCCCGTGTTGAGGGTCAGCGTGACGGGTGTGGTGTTGCCTACCCTTACCACCTGGGGTTGGCCCGTCAGGAAGTCCAGGATTTAGTAGCAGAGGGCGGTGTTTAGTCTCAGGGTCCTGAGCTTAGTGATGAGCTTGTAGGGCACTATGGTGTTGAACACTGAGCTGTAGTCAATGAACAGCATTCTCACATATGTGTTCCTCTTGTCCAGGTGGGAGAGGGCAGTGTGGAGTGCAATAGAGATTGCATCATCTGTGGATCTGTTGGGGCGGTATGCAAGTTGGAGTCGGTCTTGGGTTTCTGGGATGATGGTGTTGATGTGAGGCATGACCAGCCTTTTAAAGCACTTCATGGCTACAGACGTGAGTGCTATGGGTCGGTAGTCCTTTAGGCAGGTTACCTTAGTGTTCTTGGGCACGGGGACTATGGTGGTCTGCTTGAAATATGTTGTTATTACAGACTCAGTCAGGGACAGGTTGAAAATGTCAGTGAGGAGACTTGCCAGTTGGTCAGCGCATGCTCGGAGTACATGTCCTTGTAATCTGTCTGGCCTTGCGGCCTTGTGAATGTTGACCTGTTTAAAGGTCTTACTCACATCGGCTATGGAGAGCGTGATCACACAGTCGTCCAGAACAGCTCTCATGCATACTTCAGTGTTACTTGCTCTCGAAGCGAGCAAAGAAGTAATTTAGCTTGTCTGGTAGGCTTGTGTCACTGGGCAGCTTGCTGCTGTGCTTCCCTTTGTAGTCTGTAATAGTTTGCAAGCCCTGCCACATCCAACGAGTGTCGGAGCCGGTGTAGTATGATTAGTTCTGTATTGATGCTTTGCCTGTTTGATGGTTCGTCGGAGGGCATAGCAGGATTTTTTTATAAGCTTCCGGGTTAGTGTCCTGCTACTTGAAAGCAGTAGCTCTACCCTTTAGCTCAGTGCGGATGTTGCCTGTAATCCATAGCTTCTGGTTGGGGTATGTACGTACGGTCACTGTGACTGATGTGATGTACTCCTCAATACCATCGGAAGAATCCCTGAACATATTCCAGTCTCTGGTAGCAAAACAGTCCTGTAGCTTAGCATCTGCTTCATCTGACCACTTTCTTATTGATCTAGTCACTGGTGCTTCCTGCTTTAGTTTTTGCTTGTAAGCCGGAATCAGGAGGATAGAATTATGGTCAGATTTGCCAAATGGAGGGCGAGGGAGAGCTTTGTACGCATCTCTGTGTGTGGAGTAAAGGTGGTCTAGAGTTTCCCTCTTGTTGCACATTTAACATGCTGATAGAAATGAGGTCAAACGGATTAAAGTTTCCCTGCATTAAAGTCCCCGGCCACTAGGAGCGCCGCCTCTGGATGAGCGTTTTCCTGTTTGCTTTTGGCCGTATACAGCTCATTGAGTGCGGTCTTAGTGCCAGCATCGGTTTGTGGTGGTATGTAGACAGCTGCGAAAAATACAGATAAACTCTCTTGGTAAATAGTGTGGTCTACAGCTTATCATGAGATACTCTACCTCAGGCGAGCAGAACTTTGAGACTTCCTTAGATTTCGTGCTCCAGCTGTTGTTTTCAAATATACATAGACCGTCGCCCCTTGTCTTACCAGAGGCCGCTGTTCTATCCTGCCGATAAAGCGTAAAATCCACCAGCTGTATGTTATTAATGTCGTCGTTCAGCCACGACTCGGTGAAACATAAGACATTACAGTTTTTTTTTTTTAGTTTTTTAAAATTAATTTTATCCCCTTTTCTCCCCAATTTTCGTGGTATCCAGTCGCTAGTAATTACTATCTTGTCTCATCGCTACAACTCCCGTACGGGCTCGGGAGAGACGAAGGTCGAAAGCCATGCGTCCTCCGAAGCACAACCCAACCAAGCCGCACTGCTTCTTTAACACAGCGCGCCTCCAACCCGGAAGCCAGCCGCACCAATGTGTCGGAGGAAACACCGTGCACCTGGCCCCCTTGGTTAGCGCGCACTGCGCCCGGCCCGCCACAGGAGTCGCTGGAGCGCGATGAGACAAGGATATCCCTACCGGCCAAACCCTCCCTAACCCGGACGACGCTAGCCCAATTGTGCGTCGCCCCACGGACCTCCCGGTCGCGGCCGGCTGCGACAGAGCCTGGGCGCGAACCCAGAGACTCTGGTGGCGCAGTTAGCACTACGATGCAGTGCCCTAGACCACTGCGCCACCCGGGAGGCCCTGACATTACAGTTTTTAATGTCCCGTTGGTAGGATATAGGTGATCGTAGTTAGTCTATTTTATTATCCATTGATTGTACATTGGCTTATAGGAACGATGGTAAAGGTAGATTACCCTCTCGGCGTCGGATCCTTACAAGGCACCCAAACCTTCATCCCTGATATCTCCTTCTCTTTTTCCTGCAAATGACGGGGATGAGGGCCTTGTCGGGCTTCTGAAGTAAATCCTTCCCGTCCGACTCGTTAAAGAAAAATTATTCCTCCAGTACGGGGTGAGTAATCGCTATCCTGATATCTAGAAGCTCTTTTCAGGTCTTAAGACACGGTGGCAGAAACATTACGTACAAAATAAGTTACAAATAACGTGAAAAAAACACGGGATCGTAAACGGCAGCCATCTCCTTCGGCTCCATTCTAACTGCAGGAGCTGCTGGATGAGCGATATTGCTAGATTATTGTTGTGTTTAGGAAATGTAGTTTCCACAGCTTTTAGTAGATGCAGTGCTAGTGCCAGAACATCTGGTGGCTCACTATCTGTCTTTTCTCTCTCTGAAATGACCTACTTTGACAATATGATTGTGTTTAGGAAGTGTAGTTTATAAAAAACACCTCGTGACAGTAACCCATCCATCCGTTCTCATTTACATGCATTTACATAACAATGACTAACTGAACTTTAACACCTCAGTAAGCAACTGTTTTGATGATACAGAGGTTGTTAATTCTGCTCTTCACAAATCCTCACTGTCAGTGTAACGCAAGGGTGTAAACCACTAGTATAACATAAGGGTGTAAACCACTAGTATAACATAAGGGTGTATAGACTAGTATAACATAAGGGTGTATAGACTAGTATAACATAAGGGTATAAACGGCTAGTATAACATAAGGGTCTCTGCAGCACTCCACCAATCAAAGCTTGAAAGGATCTGCAGAGAAGAATGGGAGAAACTCCTCAAATACAGGTGTGCCAAGCTTGTAGCGTCATACCCAAGAAGACTCAAGGCTGTAATCGCTGCCAAAGGTGCTTCAACAAAGTATTGAATATAGCGTCTGAATACTTATGTAAATGTGATATTTCATTTATTTATTTATTTTTGTAATACATTTGCAAAAATTTCTAAAAACCTGTTTTTGCTTTGTCATTATGGGGTATTGTGTGTAGATTGATGGGGGGTTGGGGGGGGGGGGAAGATTTAATCTATTGTAGAATAAGGATGTAATGTAACAAAATGTGGAAAGAGTCAAGGGGTCTGAATACTTACCGACTGCACTGTATGTCGTAGCGTTAGAGTGACGACTCAGGAGTGTACTTTATTGCAACGTCAGTGAATCTTACTCGTAATCACTCCGCGAACCCTTACCACAGGTTCCAAAGTCTAAACGTGCTGTAATTCCAACTTCATTTGGTTCTTTGCCGCATAGCTATTCATATCCCACTGTAGATACTAATATTTATACAAAACTATAATTATTATGGAGAAGCTCACCGATGACCTGGTCAAGTACAAGGACTATGTTTTTGCGAAGGATATGGTCAACGCTGAGCACATTGACTCCTTGCAGACCTTTGAGATCCGGGACAGTGACATCTTTCTGGTCACTTACCCTAAGTCAGGTGAGTGACAAATCTATTGGATGGAAAAACAGCGTTTGAGATGGTCTAGAGACATTTATCATACTTGGGGGTGCTAGCCATGAAAAAGGTTGCGATCTCGGCTCTGTTTAGGTATCAATGAGGAGAGAAACCGTTACAAGTAGAGAGCATGAAAACAGCATTTTAGAAAGTTAAAGGGAGATCCGGTATTGGGACATCCATCTTTGGACTTTTAAATGAGTGATATCCATTGATTATTGAAAAATATAACTTTTATCCGAAAGTGGCTCGAGGCGTCATTACAGGGATCGATCCCATTTTCTGCAAATAAATGCTCTAAATTACAATATTTTTATTTAGAATTTGGGAGAAATGTTGTCAGTAGTTTATAGAATAAAACATAAATGTTCATTTTTCCCAAACACAGACCTATAAATAGTCAAACCAGAGGAACTGATAATTTTGCAGTGGTCTCTTAATTTGTTCCAGAGCTGTATTAATACAGTACCATTCAAAAGTTTGGACACACCTACTCATTCCAGGGTTTTTCTTTATTTTTACTATTTTCTACATTGTAGAATAATAGTGAAGACATCAAAACTATGAAATAACACATATGGAATCATGTAGTAACCAAAAAAGTTTTAAACAAATCAAAATATATTTTATATTTGAGATTCTTCAAAGTAGTTACCCTTTGCCTTGAGGACAGATTTGCACACTCTTGGCATTCTCTCAACCAGCTTCATGAGGTAATGACCTGGAATGCATTTCAATTAACAGGTGTGCCTTGTTTAAAGTTAATTTGTGGAATCTTTCCTTCTTAATGCGTTTGAGCCAATCAGTTGTGTTGTGACAAGGTATGGGTGATATACAGAAGATAGCCCTATTTGGTAAAATACCAAGTCCATATTATGTCAAGAACAGCTCAAATAAGCAAAGAAAAACGACAGGCCATCATTACTTTAAGACATGAAGGTCAGTCAATCTGGAACATTTCAAGAACTTTGAAAGTTTCTTCAAGTGCAGTTGCAAAAACCATCAAGCGTTATGATGAAACTGGCTCTCATGAGGACAGCCATAGGTAAGGAAGACCCAAAGTTACCTCTGCTGCAGAGGATAAGTTCATTCGAGTTAGCTGCACCTACGATTACAGCCCAAATAACAGAGTTCAATTAACAGATACATCTCAACATCAACTGTTCAGAGGAGGCATGAATCAGGCCTTCATCAAATCAGATGTTATTGGTCACATACACGTGTTTAGCAGATGTTATTGGTCACATACACGTGTTTAACAGATGTTATTGGTCACATACACGTGTTTAGCAGATGTTATTGGTCACATACACGTGTTTAGCAGATGTTATTGGTCACATACACGTGTTTAACAGATGTTATTGGTCACATACACGTGTTTAACAGATGTTATTGGTCACATACACGTGTTTAACAGATGTTATTGGTCACATACACGTGTTTAGCAGATGTTATTGGTCACATACACGTGTTTAGCAGATGTTATTGGTCACATACACGTGTTTAGCAGATGTTATTGCGGGTGTAGCGAAATGCTTGTGTTTCTAGCTTCGACGGTGCAGTAATATCTAACAAGTAATATCTAACAATTTCACAACATATACCCAAAACACACAAATCTAAGTAAAGGAATGGAATTAAGAATATATAAATATGTGGATGAGCAATGACAGAGTGGCATAGACTAAGATACTGTAGAATAGTATAGAATACAGTATATACATATGAGATGAGTAATGCATAGACTAAGATACAGTAGAATAGTATAGAATACAGTATATACATATGAGATGAGTAATGCATAGACTAAGATACAGTAGATGATATAGAATACAGTATATACATATGAGATGAGTAATGCAAAATATGTAAACATTATTAAAGTGACTGGTGTTCCATTTATTAAAGTGGCCAGTAATTTCAAGTCTGTGTATATTGGCAGCAGCCTCTCTGTGCTAGTGATGGCTATTTAACAGTCTGATGGCCTTGAGATAGAAGCTGTTTTTCAGTCTCTCGGTTCTAGCTTTGATTGACCGGTACTGACCTCGCCTTCTGGATGATAGCGGTATGAACAGGCAGTGGCTCGGGTGGTTGTTGTCCTTGATGATCTTTTTGGCCTTGCTGTGACATTGGGTGCTGTAGGTGTCCTGGAGGGCAGGTAGTTTGCTCCCGGTGATGCGTTGGGCAGACAGCACCACCCTCTGGAGAATCCTGCGGTTGTGGGAGTTGCAGTTGCCGTACCAGGCGGTGATACAGCCCGAAATTATGCTCCCAATTGTGCATCTGTAAAAGTTTGTGAGGGTTTTAGGTGACAAGCCAAATTTCTTCAGCCTCCTGAGGTTGAAGAGGCGCTGTTGCGCCTTCTTCACCACGTTGTCTGTGTGGGTGGACCAATTCAGTTTGTCCGTGATGTGTACGCCGGGGAACTTAACTTACTACCCTCTCCACTACTGTCCTGTCGATGTGGATAGAGGGGTGCTCCCTCTGCTGTTTCCTGAAGTCCACAATCATCTCCTTTGTTTTGTTGACGTTGAGTGAGAGGTTATCTTCCTGGAACCACACTCCCAGAGCCCTCACCTCCTCCTTGTTGGCTGTCTCGTCATTGTTGGTGATCAGGCCTACCACTGTTGTGTCATCTGAAAACTTGATGATTGAGTTGGAGATGTGTGTGGCCACGCAGTCATGGGTGAACAGGGAGTACAGGAGGGGGCTGAGCACCCACCCTTGTGGCGCCCCAGTGTTGAGGATCAGCGAAGTGGAGGTGTTGTTTCCTACCTTCACCAGCTGGGGACGGCCCGTCAGGAAGTCCAGGACCCAGTTGCACAGGGCGGGGTTCAAACCCAGGGCCTTGAGCTTAATGATGAGCTTGGAGGGTACTATGGAGTTGAATGCTGAGCTATAGTCAATGAACAGCATTCTTACATAGGTATTCCTCTTGTCCAGATGGGACAGGGCAGTGTGCATTGCGATGGCGATTGCATCATCTGTGCATCATCTATTGGGGCGTTAAACAAATTGAAGTGGGTCTATGGTGACAGGTAAGGTAGAGGTGATATGATCCTTGACTAGTTTCTCAAAGCACTTTATGATGACAGAAGTGATTGCTATGGGGCTATAGTCATTTAGTTCAGTTACCTTTGCTTTCTTGGGTACAGGAACAATGGTGGCCATCTTGAAGCATGTGGGGACAGCAGACTGGGATAGGGAGAGATTGAATATGTCCGTAAACACACCAGCCAGCTGGTCTGCGCATGCTCTCAGGACGCGGCTAGGGATGCTGTCTGGGCCGGCAGCCTTGCGAGGGTTAACATGCTTAAATGTCTTACTCACGTCGGCCACGGAGAAGGAGAGCCCACAGTCCTTGGTAGCGGGCCGTGTCGGTGGCACTGTGTTATCCTCAAAGCGGGTGAAGAAGTTGTTTAGCTTGTCCGGAAGCAAGACGTCGGTGTCCGTGACGTGGCTGGTTTTCCTTTTGTAGTCTGTGATTGTTTGTAGACACTGCCACATACGTCTCGTGTCTGAGCCGTTGAATTGCGACTCCATTTTGTCTCTATACTGACGTTTTGACTGTTTGATTGCCTTGCGGAGGGAATAACTACACTGTTTGTATTCTGCCATATTCCCAGTCAACTTGCCATGGTTGAATGCGGTGGTTCGCGCTTTCAGTTTTGCGCGAAGGCTGCCATCTATCCACAGCTTCTGGTTAGGGTAGGTTTTAATAGTCACAGTGGGTACGACATCTCCTATACACTTCCTGATAAACTCAGTCACCGTATCAGTATATTCGTCAATACTATTCTCGAAAGCTACCTGGAACATATCCCAATCCGCTTGATCAAAACAATCTTGAAGCGTGGATTCCGATTGGTCAGACCAGCATTGAATAGTCCTTAGCACGGGTACTTCCTGTTGGAGTCGTGGTCAGATTTGCCGAAAGGAGGGCGGGGGAGGGCCTTTTTGCATCCCAGAAGTTGGAGTAGCAGTGGTTGAGTGTTTTAGCAGCGCGAGTACTACAGTTGATGCGTTGATAGAACTTCAGCAGCCTTTTCCTCATGGTCGAATTGCTGCAAAGAAACCACTACTAAAGGACACCAATAATAAGAAGAGACTTGCTTGGGCCAAGAAACACGAGCAATGGACATTAGACCGGTGGAAATCTGTCCTTTGGTCTGAGTCCAAATCTGAGATTTTTGGTTCCAACCGCCGTGTCTTTGTGAGACGCAGAGTAGGTGAACGGATGATCTCTGCATGTGTGGTTCCCACCGTGAAGCATGGAGGAGGAGGTGTGATGGTGTGTGGGTGATTTGCTGTTGGCACTGTCAGTGATTTATTTAAATTTCAAGGCACACTTAACCAGCATGGGTACCAGAGCATTCTGCAGCAATACGTCATCCCATCTAGTTTACGCTTAGTGGGACTATCATTAGTTTTTCAACAGGGCAATTACCCAAAACACACCTCCAGGCTGTGTATTGTCTATTTGACCAAGGAGAGTGATGAAGTGCTGCATCAGATGAACTGGCCTCCACAATCACTCGATCTCAACCCAAATGAGATGGTTTGGGATGAGTTGGACCGCAGAGTGAAGGAAAAGGAGCCAACAAGTGCTCAGCATATGTGGGAACTCCTTCAAGACTGTTGGAAAAGCATTCCTCATGAAGCTGGTTGAGAGAATGCCAAAAGTGTGCAAAGCTGTCATAGGGTAGCTACTTTGAAGAATCTAAAATCTAAAATATATTTTGATTTGTTTAACACTTTTTTGGTTACTACATGAAAATACACATAAAGAAAAACCCTTAAATGAGTTGGTGTGTCCAAAACTTTTGACTGTCACGTTCCTGACCTGTTTTCCCTTATTTTTGTATTTGTTTAGTATGGTCAGGGCGTGAGTTGGGGTGGGCATTCTATGTTGTGTGTCTAGTTTGTCTGTTTCTGTGTCCAGCCTAATATGGTTCTCAATCAGAGACAGCTGTCAATCGTTGTCCCTGATTGAGAATCATATATAGGTGGCTTGTTTTGTGTTGGGGATTGTGGGTGGTTGTTTCCTGTCTCTGTGTTTGTGTTCTGCACCAGATAGGACTGTCTCGGCTTTCTATTTTGTTATTTGTTAATGTTCATCGTTTATCATCTTATTAAACATGTTGAACAATAACCGCGCTGCATTTTGGTCCTCTCCTTCATCCCAGGAAGAAAGCCGTTACATTGACTGCTACTTATATATTATATAGTTATATATTTATATATATATATAACTTAAACATTTCTCATGAGGAAATTGTTCAACTGTCTTAACGCTTGTTTTACTCCAGCCCTTTCAGCTCTGGCAGGGTGACCGCTTTGTTGTTTTTCGAATCCCCTTTCCACCAAGTCGGCCCCAAGAGCTTTATGACTGACACCTTTCCTAACCTGCAGGAACAATCTGGGCACAGCAGATCATCACTTCTGTCTGCGAGTCAGAGATGGGTGATATCTATCCCAACAACTTGGAGATGATGCCATGGCTGGAGTATATTGACAAACGCCCTGACTATTCCTTACGCCCTAACCCGCGGCTATTCGCCTCCCACCTCACCCCTGTACTCATGCCCCCAGGCCTGAGGGACAAGAAGGCAAAGGTAGGCAAAGGAGGGTAGAATGAGAATGGTAATGGAGTACCCTACATGGAGGCCCGTAGGGCTGTAAATATCTCTCTTATTCTCAGATGATCTATGTGATGCGGAACCCAAAGGACAACGTGACTTCCTACTATCACTGGTGTGTTAACTGGGCCATGTTTGTGACCCCAAAGTGCTTCGAGGACTTTCTGGACCAGTGGTTAGCAGGGAATGGTAGAGTAAAGACATCATTCATAAAACACCATGGTTGTGTCCCAAAGTGCTTCGAGGACTTTCTGGACCAGTGGTTAGCAGGGAATGGTAGAGTAAAGACATCATTCATAAAACACCATGGTTGTGTCCCAAATGAATACCCTATTCCCTACATAGTGAACTAATTTTCACCATGGCCAATAGGGCTCTGGTCAAATAGGGTTCCACGTGGGACACTCAACAGCCTGTTATGATGCCGACAGCCTGTGTCCTAAATATTACCCTTTTTCACAGTTACACTACTTTTGACCAATCCATGAATACTGTATTGACCTTGGTGACACAGCCTGTTATGACCCTGTTATTTGCCCTACAGTTGGTGCTTCGTCCTGGTTTGACCACATCAGAGAGTGGCACAGTAAGAGAGACCAGTACAACATCTTGTTTCTGACCTATGAGGACATGATCATGGTAAGATATTACAGACTCATCTGACACCCGTATGACCTCTGACCTCCGTATGACCTCTGACCTGGATAGCTAGCTAGAGGCAACCAACCAGCCTGACTTTACCTATCCCTCAATATTTCAACCTAATTTTCCGATTTTATTAACAAGGATGGACATGGAAATGAAGAGGGAGACAGACAGAGGACAGAGTGTGTAGAAGTTCTGTGGGACCGGTATGTGATCCCACACAGGTAACAAGGATGGACATGGAAATGAAGAGGGAGACAGACAGAGGACCGAGTGTGTAGAAGTTCTGTGGGACTGGCATGTGATCCCACACAGGCAGGGGATTGTTAATGTCCCGAAGGGCAGTGGCCTTCACCACTTGACCAACCCCAGGGCACAGGGTTCCATCTTTAAATGGACATGCTTCTCCTTTCTCAGGATCTGAAGACAGCCGTGACGAAGATCTGCCGTTTCCTGGAGAGGGACCTGACTGAAGCAGACATCAACAAGATCGTGGAAAAAGCCACGTTCAAAAACATGAAAAACGACCGCAAGGCCAACTATGAGTTCATACCAGAAGACATTCTCAAAAAGGGGCAGTTCCTGCGCAAAGGTCAGGATCAGTTCTGCCTTTCAGATCATAATGAATAAGATCACATGGGACACAGTGGCCTGATCCCAGATCAGCACTTCTACTCTGAGACGCTTCATGAATATGGGCCTGAGATTGGGGGAGAAGAAAAAAAAAACTGTTTATAAATAAACTGCATATAAACCATTTTATAATGTTCCTACTCTGAATAATGATGTGTTGGTTGTGCTGTGGCAGGTAAAATCGGGGAGTGGAAGAACATGTTCACAGTGGCCCAGAGTGAGAGGTTTGACCAGGTCTATAAGGAACGGATGAAAGACATGACTCTGAAGTTCATCTGGGACATGGCTCAACAATCAGAGTGATGAGAGCCTCAGCTCCCTGGCTTCCTCTACCTGGGACATGGCTCAACAATCAGAGTGATGTGAGCCTCAGCTCCCTGGCTTCCTCTACCTCCTCACGTTCAGGAGTTCCAACAGCTGAGTGATGATTCCAGACTTGGAAGGATGGCAATGCAAGTCTACAGTGATAGAAGGGCGGAGCCTACAGCTCTGCCGCCACAAACCTCCCAGTGGACACTCTGCTAACGACATTCATGTCAATTATCTGTTGAATGTACCAAAACTTGACAATTCCTAAACCATTATTTTTTTTTGTATTGATGAGGAATTAAATGAAACAATACTGTCAGACTCAGATCTTTTATTTAAATGAATATTTATTTATTTATTTATTTATTTTGAGGTAAAGAGAACGCTCGCTGACAGTACAGCCGAGCCCAAAGGGCGGGGAAGATGGAGGAAGATGCTGAGTTGATATCAAGCAGTGGGTCGAGTAAATTAGACGAATGTTCTGAGTGGACAACAGTAGTATTGAAAACTGGAACAAAATGGAAATAGTCTAAAACTGGAGTGGAGGAAACGTGTGTTAAACGATAATGAATCGCGTCTTGTTGGGATGTGTTTTTTTTGAGTAAGGATGCATATGTGGGAAACCGGTTTGAGGTGTCAAATGGTGAAGTATGAGCTTGGAAAAGTGGAGTCTTGTCAGAGTGACTAGGAGTGGTCTTATTCTGATTTATTGTATTTCTGAAGAACAGAGGGTGATTTCAGTGAGATTCAAAAGAATCGGAACAACAGGTTTTGTGTTTTGAATTTCGCCCGTCCAAAGGAGTCATCTCAGGGGTGACGACGGATGTTCAGGTTTAATACCTGAAGATATTTCCTGGTGTGGTTGGTGCCCGGCGTCTGACCCGCTGGGTGAATGGAGAAAAATAAGGAAGTCTGTCGGTCCTGTTGTTTTTTTTTGATAAAGAGCAAATACCTACGCATGTGAAGCTTGGTTATGTAAAATACGCTGTAAGAGCTTTCGTCCTCAAATCACTGCAGTGCAAGAATTGTAAAGGATTTGGCCATGTTTCAAGTGTGTGCAGACGAACGGAGTATACTGAAGGACCGGTGTGTAGAAGGACGACGGTGTTGCAATTATGGTGTTGATCATGATCCTGAGTTCCTGTAGAGCCCTGTAAGGGTGAAGGAAATTGAGGTGAGGATCATGATCCTGAGTTCCTGTAGAGCCCTGTAAGGGTGAAGGAAATTGAGGTGGGGATCATGATCCTGAGTTCCTGTAGAGCCCTGTAAGAGTGAAGGAAATTGAGGTGAGGATCATGATCCTGAGTTCCTGTAGAGCCCTGTAAGGATGAAGGAAATTGAGGTGGGGATCACGATCCCGAGTTCCTGTAGAGCCCTGTAAGGGTGAAGGAAATTGAAGGTGGGGATCACGATCCCGAGTTCCTGTAGAGCCCTGTAAGGGTGAAGGAAATTGAGGTGGGGATCACGATCCCGAGTTCCTGTAGAGCCCTGTAAGGGTGAAGGAAATTGAGGTGGGGATCACGATCCTGAGTTCCTGTAGAGCCCTGTAAGGATGAAGGAAATTGAGGTGGGGATCACGATCCCGAGTTCCTGTAGAGCCCTGTAAGGTTGAAGGAAATTGAGGTGGGGATCACGATCCCGAGTTCCTGTAGAGCCCTGTAAGGGTGAAGGAAATTGAGGTGGGGATCACGATCCTGAGTTCCTGTAGAGCCCTGTAAGGATGAAGGAAATTGAGGTGGGGATCATGATCCTGAGTTCCTGTAGAGCCCTGTAAGGGTGAAGTTAGAGCGGTCATTCGAATCTCCTATGCGGAGGCCATTAAAATAATTGAGAAAACAAGTGATTCTAGTGAAGAGATGTTAATGGGTACACCACAGCCTGTAGTAAATGTTTGCTGCCAGACAAAAGATACCTTGGATGTTATAAAAGTGGATTTTGTTCCACTCATTGCCACAGTTATAAACTGTACAGCACAAGTCTCAAAGAAGTCAAAGAAACGGGACATTATTGTGGCTCCGACAGAATAGTTTTTTGGGACTCGAGGATTCTGAAGAATTGCAAGGGGTACTGGCACCGGAAGACCCGCCCTCCCTGGTTCCCCTTGAGCCTGTGTAGGGATCAGATCGGTTTTATTTATTTTTAACAGAAAAGTTGTTTGATTTCCAACCTGCATAGTAGGTGCATTTGCTCCTGTCAGATCATTGGAAATCCGTCTATTCACACACACACACACACACACACACACACACACACACACACACACACACACACACACACACCATGTATTAATCTATAAGTATAACATAAGGGTGTATAGACTAGTATAACATAAGGGTGTATAGACTAGTATAACATAAGGGTGTATAGACTAGTATAACATAAGGGTGTATAGACCAGTATAACATAAGGGTGTATAGACAAGTATAACAGAAGGGTGTATCCACTAGTATAACATAAGGGTGTATAGACTAGTATAACATAAGGGTGTATAGACTAGTATAACAGAAGGGTGTATTCACTAGTATAACATAAGGGTGTATAGACTAGTATAACATAAGGGTGTATAGACTATAACATAAGGGTGTATCCACTAGTATAACATAAGGGTGTATAGACCAGTATAACATAAGGGTGTATAGACAAGTATAACAGAAGGGTGTATCCACTAGTATAACATAAGGGTGTATAGACTAGTATAACATAAGGGTGTATACACTAGTATAACATAAGGGTGTATTCACTAGTATAACATAAGGGTGTATAGACTAGTATAACATAAGGGTGTATAGACTAGTATAACATAAGGGTGTATTCACTAGTATTACATAAGGGTGTATAGACTAGTATTACATAAGGGTGTATAGACTAGTATTACATAAGGGTGTGTAGACTAGTATAACATAAGGGTGTATAGACTAGTATAACATAAGGGTGTATCCACTAGTATAACATAAGGGTGTATCCACTAGTATAACATAAGGGTGTATAGACTAGTATAACATAAGGGTGTATAGACTGGTATAACATAAGGGTGTATAGACTGGTATAACATAAGGGTGTATAGACTAGTATAGCATAAGGGTGTATAGACTAGTATAACATAAGGGTGTATAGACTAGTATAACATAAGGGTGTATAGACTAGTATAACATAAGGGTGTATAGACTAGTATAACATAAGGGTGTATAGACTAGTATAACATAAGGGTGTATAGACTAGTATAACATAAGGGTGTATAGACTAGTATAACATAAGGGTGTATAGACTAGTATAACATAAGGGTGTATAGACTAGTATAACATAAGGGTGTATAGACTAGTATAACATAAGGGTGTATTCACTAGTAATCGCTCCTCTTTCACCCCAGCTGCCAAACTAACCCTGATTCAGATGACCATCCTACCCATGCTTGATTGCTGTGTTGTTGTCTTAGATCTCTTTTTATGTAGTGTTGTGTTGTCTCTCTTGTCGTGATGTGTGTTTTATCCTATATTTTTATTTTATTTTCTATTTTAAATCTCAGGCCCCCGTCCCCGCAGGAGGCCTTTTGCCTTTTGGTAGGCCGTCATTGTAAATAAGAATTTGTTCTTTACTAACTTGCCTAGTTAAATAAAGGTTAAATAAAAACAAAATAAAAATAGTATAACATAAGGGTGTATCCACTATTATAAACTGGGTGGTTCGAAACCTGAATGCTGATTGGCTGACAGCCGTAGTATATCAGACCGTATACCATGGGTATGACAGAACATAATTACACTACATGACCAAAAGTATGTGGACACCTGCTCGTCAAACATCTCATTCCACAATCATGGGCATTATTATGGAGTTGGTTCCCCCTTTGCTGCTATAACAGCCTGCAGTCTTCTGGGAAGTCTTTCCACTAGATGTTGGAAAATTGCTGTGGGGACTTGCTTCAGCCACAAGAGCATTAGTGAGGTCGGTCACTGATGTTGGGCGATAAGGCCTGGTGTGCAGTCGGCGTTCCAATTAATCCCAAATGGGTTTGATGGGGTTGAGGTCAGGGCTCTGTGCAGGCCAGTCAAGTTCTTCCACACCGATCTCGACAAACCATTTCTGTATGGACCTCGCTTTGTGCACTTGGGCATTGTCAGGCTTTAACAGGAAAGGGCCTTCCCCAAAGTTGGAAGCGCAGAATCCTCTAGAATGTCATTGTATGCTGTAGCTTTAAGATTTCCCTTTACTGGAACCAAAGGGCCTAGCCCGAACCATGAAAAACAGTCCCAGACCATTATTCCTCCTCCACCAAACTTTACGGTTGGAACTATGCATTGGGACAGGTAGCGTTCTCCTGGCATCCGCCAAACCCAGATTTGTCTGTCGGACTGCCAGATGGTGAAGAGTGATTCATCACTCCAGAAAACGCGTTTTGTCTGCTCCAGAGTCCAGTGGCGACGAGTTTTACACCACTCCAGCCGACGCTTGGCATTGCGCATGGTGATCTCAGGCTTGTGTGCGGCTGCTCGGCCATGGAAACCCGTTTCATGAAGCTCCCGACGAACAGTTCTTGTCCACATACTTGTGTATATGTAGTGTGTGTTGATAACCAGTTTATAATAGTAATAAGCCACCTCGGGGGTTTGTGGTATCTGGCCAATATACCACGGCTAACGGCTGTATCTGGGCACTCCGTGTTGTGTCGTGCATAAGAACAGCCCTTAGCCATGGTATATTGGCCAAATACCATACCTCCTTGGGCCTTATTGCTGAAGTGTAACACTGGTGTGACAGTGGAAAAGGAGCACATTTTTTCCCCCCCAGACATTTTTATGGACAGATTCAGTTGAGATAAGTGTGCAATATTGACTTCCATGTAAATCATTAACTTATGTCAGACTTGTGTGGTTCTCAAGTCAGAATACAGCCAAGTGTGCATACTTTGGGAAAAAGGGTTCACTTGTAAAATGGAGACCTCATTGTTGTGCATCTGAATGTTGTAAAATATGTTGTCAATGATACATATAGCTGGTAGCCAATGTTACATACAGCTGGTAGCCAATGTTACATACAGCTGATTGTCAATGTTACATACATCTGATTGTCAATGTTACATACAGCTGCTTATAATAGTTCTGAAGAGTTTAAGTCACAACTTCATCAAACCACATCACTGTCCCAAATGCCATATCCTGCCGTTGTGTCCTTGAGTAAAGCACTTCACCCTTAAAACTGTTTTTTGGACGCTACATTGGCTGCCCTCTGCTCCAACGTGTGTGTCTTTCAGAGGGGTTGGGATAAAGCAGAAACCTGATCAATCAAATATTCTCCATCAGATCACAGATCAGGCAGAATTCCTTCATGATTTCTTGAACTTTTTTGGAACTGAGCTCTGCACAGAAAATAAAAATAAATAGCATTAAACAAATGCAAGTGGGAAACTATTTTCCCATTAGTGAGTCCCAACAATTAGCTTGATCAGTTATCCCCCTTTTCAAATTCCAGGCAAAGCATCATACATGCTTATCTGTCTGTAAAACATAACCTGAAATACACAATATTGAGGAACTTGATGGAATGAGACTGAAAGGAACACTTACTTGGGTAGACTGACTGAGCGGGACATGAAAGTCAAAATGACAAACAGGAATCCCACAAAAGCAGCCAGACTGATCCAGAATAGGATCACTATCAAGTCTGAGGAGTTGACAATGTTAGTATCGCTGCATTACACTAAGGATTCATCCCAAATGGCACCCTATTTCCTTTGTAGTGCACTACTTTTAACCAGGGCCCTATGGGAATAAGGTGCCATGTGGGACACACTACTGCACACTAAGACCTCATCTCAACTATTCATGTAAAAGTAAAACAACGAGTGGCTCATAATAATGACGCAGGAGGAGATGGCTGCCGTTTTACGATCCCCTAACCAATTGTGCTAATTTGTGTGTGTTTTTTTCACGTTATTTGTAACTTATTTTGTACATAATGTTTCTGCTACCGTGTCTTAAGACCTGAAAAGATCTTCTAGATATCAGGACAGCGATTACTCACCCAGTACTGGAGGAATACTTTTTCTTTAACGAGTTGGACGGGAAGGATTTACTTCAGATGCCCGACAAGGCCCTCATCCCCGTCATTTGCAGGAGAAAGAGACAGAGGTATCGGGGACAAAGGTCTGGGTGCCTTGTAAGGATAAGACGGCGAGTGGGTAATCTCCCTTTACCATCGGTCCTATTAGCCAATGTACAATCAATGGATAATAAAATAGACTAACTACGACCACCTATATCCTACCAACAGGACATTAAAAACTGTAATATCTTATGTTTCACCGAGTCGTGACTGAACGACGACATTAATAACATACAGCTGGTGGGTTTTACGCTTTTTCGGCAGGATAGAACAGCGGCCTCTGGTAAGACAAGGGGCGACGGTCTATGTATATTTGAAAACAACAGCTGGAGCACGAAATCTAAGGAAGTCTCGAGGTTTTGCTCGCCTGAGGTAGAGTATCTCATGATAAGCTGTAGACCACACTATCTACCGAGAGAGTTTTCAACTATATTCTTCGTAGCTGTCTATTTACCACCACAAACCGATGCTGGCACTAAGACCGCACTCAATGAGCAAACAGAAAAACGCTCATCCAGAGGCGGTGCTCCTAGTGGCCGAGGACTCTAATGCAGGGAAACTTAAATCCGTTTTACCTCATTTCTACCAGCTTGTAGAAATGAAACGTGCAACCAAAGGGAAAAAAACTCCAGACCACCTTTACTTCACACACAGAGATGCGTACAAAGCTCTCCCTCACCCTCCATTTGGCAAATCTGACCATAATTCTATCCTCCTGATTCCTGCTTACAAGCAAAAATTAAAGTAGGAAGCACCAGTGACTTGGTCAATAAAAAAGTGGTCAGATGAAGCAGATGCTATGCTACAGGACTGTTTTGTTAGCACAGACTGGAATATGTACCGGGATTCTTTCCGATGGCATTGAGGAGTACATCACATCAGTCACAGTGACCGTACGTACATACCCCAACCAGAAGACATGGATTACAGGCAACATCCCCACTGAGCTAAAGGGTAGAGCTGCCGCTTTCAAGGAGCGGGACTCTAACCCTGAAGTTTATAAGAAATCCCACTATGCCCTCCGACGAACTATCAAACAGGCAAAGTGTTAATACATGACAAAGATTAAATCGTACTACACCGGCTCCGACGCTCGTCAGATGTGGCAGGGCTTGCAAACTATTACAGACTACAAAGGGAAGCACAGCCGCGAGCTGCCCAGTGACACAAGCCTACCAGTCAAGCTAAATTACTTCTATGCTCGCTTCGAGAGCAAGTAACACTGATACATGCATGAGAGCGTCAGCTGTTCTGGACGACTGTGTGATCACACTCTCCATAGCCGATGTGAGTAAGACCTTTAAACAGGTCAACATTCACAAGGCCGCAGGGCCAGACAGATTACCAGAACATGTACTCCGAGCATGCGCTGACCAACTGGCAAGTGTCTTCACTGACATTTTCAACCTCTCCCTGACTGAGTCTGTAATAACAACATGTTTCAAGCAGACCATCATAGTCCCTGTGCCCAAGAACACTAAGGTAACCTGCCTAAATGACTACCGCCCCGTAGCACTCACTTAGGTAGCCATGAAGTGCTTTGAAAGGCTGGTCATGACTGACATCAACAGTACCATCCCGGAAACCCTAGACCACTCCAATTTGCATACTGTCCCAACAGATCCACAGATGATGCAATCTCTATTGCACTCAACACTGCCCTTTCCCACCTGGACAAAATGAACACCTATGTGAGAATGCTATTCATTGACTACAGCTCAGCGTTCAACACCATAGTGCCCTCAAAGCTCATCACTAAGCAAAGGACCCTGGGACTAAACACATCCTTTTGCAACTGGATCCTGGACTTCCTGACGGGCCGCCCCCAGGTGGTAAGAGTATACGCCACGCTGATCCTCAACACGGGGGCCCCTCAGGGGTGTGTGCTCAGTCCCCTCCTGTACTCCCTGTTCACTCATGACTGCACGGCCAGGCACGACTCCAACACCATCATCAAGTTTGCCGATGACACAATAATAGTAGGCCTGAGCACGTACCCCAACGATGAGACAGCCTATAGGGAGGAGGTCAGCGACCTGGCCGTGTGGTGCGAGGACAATACACTCTCCCTCAACGTGATCAAGACAAAGGAGATGATTGTGGACTACAGGAAAAGGAGGACCAAGCACGCCCCGTTCTCATCAACGGGGCTGTAGTGGAGCAGGTTGAGAGCTTCAAGTTCCTTGGTGTCCACATCACCAACAAACTATCATGGTCCAAACATACCAAGACAGTCGTGAAGAGGGCACGACAAAGCCTATTCCCCCTCAGGAGACTGAAAAGATTTGGCATGGGTCCTGAGATCCTCAAAAGGTTCTACAGCTGCACCATCGAGAGCATCCTGACTGGTTGCATCACTGCCTGGTATGGCAACTGCTCGACCTCCGACCGCAAAGCACTATTGAGAGTAGTGTGTACTGCCTAGTACATCACTGGGGCCAAATTTCCTTCAATCCAGGACCTCTACACCAGGCGGTGTCAGAGGAAGGCTGTACAAATTGTCAAAGACTCCAGTCACCCTAGTCATAGACTGTTCTCTATGCTACCGCATGGAAAGTGGTACCAGAGCACATAGTCTAGGTCAAAAAGGCTTCTTAACATATTCTACCCCCAAGCCAGAAGACTCCTGAACAGCTAATCAAAGGGATACACAGACCTCTCTTTTAATTTTTTTTAAATTTATTTCACCTTTATTAAACCAGGTAGGCCAGTTGAGAACAAATTCTAATTTACAACTGCGACCTGGCCAAGATAAAGCAAAGCAGTGCGACACATACAAGAACACAGAGTTACACATGGAATAAACAAACGTACAGTCAATAATACAGTAAAAAAGTCTATATACAGTGTGTGCAAATGAAGATTAGGGAGGTAAGGCAATAAATAGGCCATAGTGGCGAAATAATTACAATATAGCAATTAAATACTGGAGTGATAGATGTGCAGAAGATGAATGTGCAAGTAGAGATACTGGTGTGCAAAGGAGCAAAAAAAACTAAAAACAATATGGGGATGAGGTAGTTGGGTGGGCTATTTACAGATGGGCTATGTACAGGTGCAATGATCTGTAAATTGCTCTGACAGCTGATGCTTAAAGTTAGTGAGGGAGATATGAGTCTCCAGCTTCAGTGACTTCATTGGCAGCAGAGAACTGGAAGGAAAGGCGGCCAAAGGAGGAATTGGCTTTGGGGGTGACCAGTGAAATATACCTTCTGGAGCGCGTGCTATGGGTGGGTGCTGCTATGGTGACCAGTGAGCTGAGATAAGGCGGGGCTTTACCTATCAAAGACTTATAGATGACCTGGAGCCAGTGGGTTTGGCAACGAATATGAAGCGAGGGCCAGCCAACGAGAGCATACAGGTCGCAGTGGTGGGTAGTATATGGCGCTTTGGTGACAAAACGGATGGCACTGTGATAGACTACATCCAATTTGCTGAGTAGAGTGTTGGAGGCTATTTTGTAAATGACATCGCCAAAGTCAAGGATCGGTAGGATAGTCAGTTTTACGAGGGTATGTTTTGGCAGCATGAGTGAAGGATGCTTTGTTGCGAAAATAGGAAGCCGATTCTAGATTTAATTTTGGATTGGAGATGCTTAATGTGAGTCTGGAAGGAGAGTTTACAGTCTAACTAGACACCTAGGTATATGTAGTTGTCCACATAAGTCAGAACCGTCCAGAATAGTGATGCTAGATGGGCGGGCAGGTGCGGGCAGCGATCGGTTGAAGAGCATGCATTTAGTTTTACTTTCATTTAAGAGCAGTTGGAGGCCACGGAAGGAGTGTTGTATGGCATTGAAGCTCGTCTGGAGGTTAGTTAACACAGTGTCTAAAGAAGGGCCAGAAGTATACAGAATGGTGTCGTCTGCGTAGAGGTGGATCAGAGACTCACCCGCAGCAAGAGCGACATAATTGATCTATACAGAGAAAAGAGTCGGCCCGAGAATTGAACCCTGTGGCACCCCCATAGACTGCCACAGGTCCAGACAACAGGCCCTCCGATTTGACACACTGAACTCTGTCTGAGAAGTTGTTGGTGAATCAGGTGAGGCAGTCATTTGAGAAACCAAGGCTTTTGAGTGCCGATAAGAATGCGGTGATTGACAGTCGAAAGCCTTGGCCAGGTCGATGAATACGGCTGCACAGTATTGTCTTTTATCGATGGCGGTTATGATATCGTTTAGGATAATTTTAGAAAGAGAGGGTCCAGATTATCTAACCCAGTTTATTTGTAGGGGTCCAGATTTTGCCGCTCTTTCAGAACATCAGCTGGATTTGGGTGAAGGAGAAATGGGGGAGGCTTGGGCAAGTTGCAGAGCTGTTGACTGGGGTAGGGGTAGCCAGGTGGAAAGCATGGCCAGCCGTAGAAAAATGCTTTTTGAAATTCTCGATTATCGTGGATTTATCGGTGGTGACAGTGTTTCCTAGCCTCAGTGCAGTGGGCAGCTGGGAGGAGGTGCTCTTATTCTCCATGGACTTTACAGTGTCCCAGAACCTTTTTGGAGTTTGTGCTACAGGATGCAAATTTTTGCGCTGCTGCTACTCTCTGTTTATTACCTATGCATAGTCACTTTAACTCTACCTACATGTACATATGACCTCAATTACCTCGACTAACCGGTGCCCCCGCACATTGACTCTGTACTGGTACCACCTGTATAGCCTTGCTATTGTTATTTTACTGCTGCTGTTAAATTATTTGGTTCTTTTATTTTTTACTCATCTATCTTTTACTTAACACTTATTTTTCTTAAAACGGCATAGTTGGTTAACGGCTTGTAAGTAAGCTTTTCACTGTAAGGTCTACCACACCTGTTGTATTCGGCTCATGTGATTTGATTTCTATGGGGTGGTTTATCTTGGGTTTGTGAAGTATCACTTAATTTTCTTATTTTCTTTTTACAGCTTTCTTGTGTTGTCAGCTACCCTTGAAATCCACATCGATCTTTATGATTAGCATCATTGATTTATCATCATATCGCCATCCTCAACTTGTGAGAAACACTTGAATAGCAACCTGACCCCACTGCTCACCCCTGTGGCGTGTTGTTGCAGCAATCCAGTCCTGGCCTCTTCTAGTCTGTCTCGCGAGAATTTGGTTCTGTGTTCCCGAGACGTGTTTCCCTCGGAAACGTTTTGGCCACACCTATTATCGCAAAGCGGATAGATGGGTTAGCAATGCAAGCGAATGTTTGCGACTACATAAACATAGTCAGCTAAATGAACGCGTATTATTAATTTAAAACGGTAATTTTTTCGGCATATCAACATATAATTATGGATTCCGTCAACGCTTTCAACTTGGAGGTAAAACATGAAGCTGTCGGTTAGCTAGCTACGCAGCTATTCTGCTAGCTAATCTAGCTAATGTTAGCTAGTTGAACTGTCGATGTATTGTCCAAATATGTCATAATTTAGCCAACTGTGTGTCATGTTACTAAAATGATGTAGACCAACAGAAGGACAATGTGTTTATTAAATGTAATAGCAAATCAAACGTTAGCTAGCTAAGCTACCCACTTTTCGACCTTCCAATCTCCAACTCAAAAATGACTAACGTTACGCAGCTAACGATAACAATCTAAAAGCTATCATGCAAGATGATGGCGAACTTTGCCCTTCTTGTTGACCTAAGAAGATGGAGCATCAACCTCAAGAGTTTTCTTGCTCAACTGGTCTGCGATTAATGTTTAACTCATGCCATAAACTGCTGATAGTGTGAACGCTATTGCACGGGCAATTTGCTGTTTTGTTGTGCTGATAGGGTCGGCTTGTTATTGACAAATACGCCAATGGTGGCTAATTTAGCTAACTAACTAACCTGAGTTGGTTTTGTTGTAGGAAATGCAGAAGCACATGGTTATGTCACTAAAAGTTTGATAATGTTAGTTGCCCAGTTGTTTCTATGTAAAAAGTTGGTTATGTCTTCCTGAAAAATACATCGTTACGTGAATATAACTAGTGTTACGGGGTAACGTTAGCAAGCGTCATTCTTGTTAGATAGCTGTCTTCCTCTTGCAGGTGACTAACGTTAGCCGTTAATTTTTTTTTAGCCTAATCCGAAATATGCAGTTTTTCCTTTCTTCACGTTGTATATGTTATTCTGTATTTGCACCATGTGTTCAGTGTAGAGGCATCAGTGTTTCCCCCCGTGAACACGACCTGTCTACCCTCAATCCCTCAATTCTGGTTTTACTGCTTATAAAAACAAATGTGCATTTGGGATTTATGTGGAGTCTGGATTAGATGACCTCGTTTAGGTGCTAGCTAAAGGTACTCTTCGTTTTCCTCCTTGTCCAGTTATTCTCCATGATTGACATGAAGCCTCCAATATCACGAGCAAAGATGATGTCAGTCACTAAATCAGCAATAAAGGCTATCAAGGTAAGTTCGGCCAACATTAGAGAAACGTGTGTGTTTCTCATTGGGAAATGAAATATGTAATTTATTTTAATGACAAAATGTGACCGTGTTTAGATTCACACCATGAAACATTTGATCCTGTTTCCACTTCTTGTCCCCCTCAGCTATACAAGCATGTCGTCCAGATTGTAGAGAAGTTCATCAAGAAGGTAAGTCATGGAAACACAACCAAGGAACTATTATCAATAGGGGGTCACTTTGCTTTCAGACAATGCCAGTAGCTTTCAAAAGCATATAACAAAAACAAACTTTTTTTTTTTTTTACCCTTAATGTAATTTTGTAGACCAGTGATAATGTGGAAAGACCAGTGATGATAACATCTGTTACTTGGTACTCCAGTGTAAGCCAGAACTGAAAGTTCCTGGCCTATACGTGGTGGATTCCATTGTCCGACAGTCCCGACACCAGTTTGGAGTGGACAAGGACGTCTATGGACCCAGGTTCCAAAAGAACTTCACTCAGACCTTCCAGAACCTCTACCTCTGTCCACACGATGACAAGGTGGGTTATTACTGTAGCTGTTTCAGGGATGCAGCGATAACACACTAATCAGCGGTTAAATCATTGATTTTTGTATAAATTTAATCAACGGTCAAATCATTGATGTTTGTATAAAATTAATCAGCGGTTAAATCATTGATGTTTGTATAAATTTTATCAACGGTCAAATCATTGATGTTTGTATAAAATTAATCAGCGGTTAAATCATTGATGTTTGTATAAAATTAATCAGCGGTTAAATCGTGGATGATTGTATTAAATTAATCAGCGGTTAAATCGTGGATGATTGTATTAAATTTAAGCAGCGGTTAAGTAGTGGATGATTGTATTTAATTAATCAGGGGTTAAGTAGTGGATGATTGTATTAAATTAATCAGCGGTTAAATAGTGGATGATTGTATTAAATTTAAGCAGCGGTTAAGTAGTGGATGATTGTATTTAATTAATCAGGGGTTAAGTATTGGATGATTGTATTAAATTTAATCAGGGGTTAAGTAGTGGATGATTGTATTACATTTAATCAGGGGTTAAGTAGTGGATGATTGTATTACATTTAATCAGGGGTTAAGTAGTGGATGATTCTATTACATTTAATCAGGGGTTAAGTAGTGGATGATTGTATTACATTTAATCAGGGGTTAAGTAGTGGATGATTGTATTAAATTTAAGCAGCGGTTAAGTAGTGGATGATTGTATTTAATTAATCAGGGGTTAAGTATTGGATGATTGTATTAAATTTAATCAGGGGTTAAGTAGTGGATGATTGTATTAAATTTAAGCAGCGGTTAAGTAGTGGATGATTGTATTTAATTAATCAGGGGTTAAGTATTGGATGATTGTATTAAATTTAATCAGGGGTTAAGTAGTGGATGATTGTATTACATTTAATCAGGGGTTAAGTAGTGGATGATTGTATTACATTTAATCAGGGGTTAAGTAGTGGATGATTGTATTAAATTTAAGCAGCGGTTAAGTAGTGGATGATTGTATTTAATTAATCAGGGGTTAAGTATTGGATGATTGTATTAAATTTAATCAGGGGTTAAGTAGTGGATGATTGTATTAAATTTAATCAGGGGTTAAGTAGTGGATGATTGTATTACATTTAATCAGTGGTTAAGTAGTGGATGATTCTATTACATTTAATCAGGGGTTAAGTAGTGGATGATTGTATTACATTTAATCAGTGGTTAAGTAGTGGATGATTGTATTACATTTAATCAGTGGTTAAGTAGTGGATGATTGTATTACATTTAATCAGTGGTTAAGTAGTGGATGATTGTATTAAATTAATCAACGGTTAAATAGTGGATGATTTGTATTGACTTAATCAGTAGTTGGGTCGGGTGTGGCTGTATTGGGTCGGGTGTGGCTGTATTGAGCTGATACAAAAATTAAGAGTTGAAACCTTACTCTTTCTGATATTCTTAAGGGCCAACTAAAACAACATAACTGTAAACCTCTCTCATTACGGATTCTTATTCCTCCCCTTTCTGTCTCCCTTTCCCTCTCTCCCTGCAGAGTAAAATCATCCGTGTTCTCAACCTGTGGCAGAAGAACGCTGTATTTGAGATGGACATCGTCCAGCCCCTGTTGGACATGGCTGCTGGCTCCTTAGTCCCTGCTCCCTCCCCCGAGGAGGACCCCCAGCCCCAGGTGCCCAGTGCCTCTATAGCATCAGTCCAGTCCCCAGTCTCCAGTTCTTCCATAGCAGCAGCCCTGCCCCAAGTCTCCAGTGCCTCCATAGCAGCAGCCCTGCCCTTGCTCCCCCCACAGCTCCAGAACCCTGAGGCCCTGGCTGCTGTGGCACAGCTTTTCCAGTCTGGACAGGGACACGAGGTGAGAGCTATATAGAATGAAAGTATGCATCACAATACCAGGTCAGCCATTATGAGTGCACCCTACTTCTGTGAAGTTAAATTGCCATTGTCAGTGGTTCTATTCCAGTTATACTCATTCTAAGTATTTTGTTATAGTTACACTATTACACACTACTAGCTCATATACCCCAGAACAACATGACTGTGACAGAAATTCACCATTGCTCTTTCTTGACCAATCCATTTGGCTGTTTACTGTAAACTAGTAAATTCTTCTGAAAATAAAGTTCTATACCAGCCCAATAAAGGATAAATGCATAGTATCTTGCTTGTCACCAAGGTAGTAACTGATTGGGTGGATTAAGTGTAATTCTGCTGTATTCCTTCCTGTCTGTCCAGCTTCAGAAGATCCTCCAGAGGTTCCAGCCAGGGCAACAGACTCCACCTATGGTTCCCAACACCATGGCTGAACAGAACCACCCACAGATGGTCCAAGGCCAGCATAATACACACCATCCACTGTTGAACACACACCACACACATCCTACGGAGCAGAAGAACTCACTAGCTAAGGTAATGCATTTTTGTACTTTAGGCATATTTTTGACCAACAGACAATTTAAGAGGCCTAATCAAACAGGACAGCTTTTGATTTCTGATTTATTAGGATCGTAATTAGCGACAGCTAGTCTTACTGGGATCCAACACATAAATAAAAATGTTTGTCACATATCAAATTTATTTCAAGCCCTTTTTACATTAGCAGATGTCACAAAGTGCTATACAGAAACCCCGCCTAAAATCCCAAACAGCAAGCAAGGAAGATGTAGAAACATGGTGGCTAGGACAAACTCCTTATAAAGGCAGGAACCTAGGAAGAAACCTAGAGAGGAACCAGTCTGAGAAAGGTGGCCAGCCCTCTCTCTGTGCCGGGTGGAGATTATAACAGTACATGGCCATTAAGGCCCGATCATTCTTCAGGATGTTCAAACGTTCATAGATGACCAGCGCGGGTAAATAATAAGCACAGTGGTTGTAGAGGGTGCCACATGTCAGTACGACACAAGTAAATGTCAGTTGACTTTTCATAGCCTAGCATTCAGAGGTCGAGACAGCAGGTGCGCTAGAGAGAGAGTTGAAAACAGCAGGTCTGGTGAACATGTCAGGGTTCCATATTAGCAAGCAGAACAGGTGAAACAGGAGCAGGTGGACTGAGTACAGCCAGGTGGACTGAGTACAGCCAGGTGGACTGAGTACAGCCAGGTGGACTGAGTACAGCCAGGTGGACTGAGTACAGCCAGGTGGACTGAGTACAGCCAGGTGGACTGAGTACAGCCAGGTAGTCCTGAGGCATGGTCCTACTGCTTAGGTCCTACTGGAGGGGGGAGAGAGAGAGAAATAGAGGGAGCATACTTAAATTCACACAGGACACCAGATAAGACAGGCGAATTACACCAGATATAACAGACTGACCCAGGCCCCCTGGCAGTATAGTTACTGGAGACTGGGGGGGGGGGGGGGGGTCGGGGACACTATAGCCACGTCCGACGATACCCCCGGACAGGGCCAACCAGGCAGGATATAACCCCACCCATTTTGCTAAAGCACAGCCCCCACACCACTAGAGGGATATCAACAGACCACCAACTTACTACCCTGAGACAAGGCTGAGTATAGCCCACAAAGATCTCCTCCACCGCACAAGCCCGCGCAAGACCAGACAGGAGATCATGTCAGTGATTCCACCCATTCAAGTGATGCAGGGACGGCATGGCAGAGCACTAGAAAGCCGGCGACTCAGCCCCTGTAATAGGATCAAAGGCAGAGAATCCCAGTGGAGGAAGTGGAGCCGGCCAGGCGTTGACAGCAACGGTGGTTCTTCCCTCCAGTGCCTCGCCGTTCACCTTCGCAGCCCTGGGCCAGACCACACTCAATCATAGGACCTACTGAAGAGATGAGTCTTCAGTAAAGACTTAAAGGTTGAGATGGAGTCTGCGTCTCTCACATGGGTAGGCAGACCATTCCATAAAAATATTAAAAAATATATAAAAATATAGAGAAAGCCCTGCCTCCAGCTGTTTGCCTAGAAATTCTAGGGACAATAAGGAAGCCTGTGTCTTGTACGTGTAGGTATGTACGGCAGAACCACATCGGAGAGATAGGTAGGAGCAAGCAAAGCCCACGTAATGCTTTGTAGGTTAGCAGTAAAACCTTGATCAGCCCTAGCCTTAACAGGAAGCCAGTGTAGAGGCTAGCACTGGAGTAATAGGATCACATTTTTTAGGTTCTAGTCAAGATTCTAGCAGCCATGTTTAGCACTGACTGAAGTTAGTGCTTTAGCTGGAGAGTAGAGCATTGCAGTAGTCTAATCTAGAAGTGACAAAAGCATGGATTCGCTTTTTTGCATCATTTTTTGACAAAACAGTTTCAGATTTTTGCAATTGTTATGAAGATGGAAAAATGATGTCCTAGCTGTGTTCGTCAAAAGAGAGATCACGGTCCAGATTAACGCTGAGGTCCTTCAGTTTTATTTGAGACGACTGACGACATCAAGATTAATTGTCATATCATACAGCAGATCTCTTTGTTTCTTGTTACCTAGAACTAACGGTTTGGTCTGATTTTTTAAAAAGTAAAACATTTGTGTCCCTTCACTTCCTTACGTCTGAAACACAGGCTTCCAGGGGGGGGCAATTTTGGGGCTTCACCGTATTTCATTGAAATGTACAGCTGTGTGTCGTCCGCATAGCAGTGAAAGTTGACATTGTGTTTCCCGAATGACATCACCAAAAGGTAGAATATATAGTGAAAACAATAGTGTTCCTAAAACGGAACCTTGAGGAACACCAAAACTTAAAATTGATTTGTCAGAGGACAAATCATCCACAGAGATGAACTGATACCTTTCTGACAGATAAGATCTAATCCAGGCAAGAACTTGTCCGTGTAGACCAGTTAGGATTTCCAATCTCTCCAAAAGAGTGTGGTGATCGATGGTGTCAAAGGCAGCAGTAAGGTCTAGGAGGACAGATGCAGAGGCTTTGTCTGACGCCATTAAAAGGTTATTTACCACTTTAACTAGTGCAGTCTCGGTGCTATGATGGGGTCTAAAACCAGACTGGAGCTTTTCATATACTTTATTTGTCTTCAGGGAGACAGCGAGTTGCTGTACAACACCTTTTTCCCACAAAACTGAGAGGAATGGGATATTCAATATAGGCCGATTTTATAGTTTTTTTAATACATTTTCTGGGTCAAGGTTTGGCTTTTTCAAGAGAGGCTTTATTACTGCCACTTCTTTACTGAGTTTGGTACACATCTGGAGGATAGGGTTTTTTATGTTCAACATAGTAGGACCAAGTACAGGAAGTAGCTGTTTCAGTAGTTGGAATATGGTCCAGTATGCAGCTTGACGGTTTAGAGGCCATGAATGTGTCGAGATACAGGATTTAAAAAAACTTGTCTCCATTGATCCTAGGTCCTGGCAGTTCTGTGTAGACTCAGGACAACTGAGGTTTGGAGAAATACTCCTCATCGAGGAGTCTGTAATTTTCTTTCTAATCATCGTTGTTTTTTTCGTCGAAGTCGCTGAATTCATCACTGCTGAAGTGAAAGCCATCCTCTCTTGGGGAATGCTGCTTTTTGGTTAGCTTTGTTACCGTATCAACAAATGCTGTAGTGTTCTTATTCTCCTCAATTAGGTTTGGAAAAATAGGATGATCGAGCAGCAGTGAGGGCTCTTCGATACTGCAATGTATTGTCTTTCCAAGCTTGTCGGAAGACTTCCAGTTTGGTGGAGCTCCATTTCCGTTCCAATTTTCTGGAAGCTTGCTTCAGGACTCTGGTATATTCTGTATATCTGGGCGCTAGTTTCTGATGACAAATGTTTTTTTTGTTTTTAAGGGTGCGACTGCATCTTGGGTTTTACGCAAGGTTAAATTTAGATCCTCAGGTGGTTAACTGATTTTTGTACTCCGACGACCTTGGGTAGGTGGAGGGAGAACGGAAGGGCATCTAGGAATTTTTGGGTTGTCCAAGAATTTATACAACGGCTTTTGATGATCCTTGGTTGGGGTCTGAGCAGATTTATATGTTGCGATTGCAAATGTAATAAAATGTTGGTCCTATTACTCCATGATTATGAAGAAGAACATTAAGATCCACAATATTTATTCCACGGGACAAAACTAGATCCAGGGTATGACTGTGGCAGTGAGTAGGTCCGGAGACATGTTGGACTAAACCCACTGAGTCGATGATGGCTCCGAAAGCCTTTTGGAGTGGGTCTGTGGACTTTTCCATGTGAACATTGATGTCCCCAAAAATGGGAATATTATCTGCCGTGACTGCAAGATCCGATAGGAACTCAGTGAGGAACGCTGTATACGGCCCAGGAGGCCTGTAAAACAGTAGCTATAAAACGTGATTGAGTAGGCTGCATATATTTCATGACTAGAAGCTCAAAAGACAAAAACACACCTTTTTCCCCCTTTGTAATTTGAAATTTGTCGTAAATGTTAGCAACACCTGTGCGGGATGCGTGGAGGATATGGTCACTAGTGTAATCAGGAGAAGAGGCCTCCAGATGCTCCAACCCCCCCCCCCCCCCCTCCCTATAGTTCCCAGCACCATGGCTGACCAGACATTACAATTTGCATACATTTATTAAAATTAACATGTAGTGTGTTTGTGTGAATCTATCAGTTACACATACATGTCAGTACATACACACAACAAATAGGTCGCATGGGGGAGAGGCGTTGTGCCGTGGTTTTCTTAAAGCCTCCTTGAGAGGGATGGTCAGTCACAGATATTAAGTCTAGTGTGATTATTACGGATGTCGAAGGAAATCATTGTACTCTGTTATGGATGTGTAGCTAAATTATGCATCTCTTATTGTTGTGTAGCTAAATTATGCAGGTCTTATTGTTATGGATGTGGAGCTAAATTATGCATCTCTTCATTGTTATGGAGCTAAATTATGCAGGTCTTATTGTTATGGATGTGGAGCTAAATTATGCATCTCTTTATTGTTATGGAGCTAAATTATGCAGGTCTTATTGTTATAGATGTGGAGCTAAATTATGCATCTCTTTATTGTTATGGAGCTAAATTATGCAGGTCTTATTGTTATGGATGTGGAGCTAAATTATGCATCTCTTTATTGTTATGGAGCTAAATTATGCAGCTCTTATTGTTATGGAGCTAAATTATGCAGCTCTTATTGTTATGGAGTTAAATTATGTAGCTCTTATTGTTATGGAGCTAAATTATGCAGCTCTTATTGTTATGGAGCTAAATTATGCAGCTCTATTGTTATGGAGCTAAATTATGCAGCTCTTATTGTTATGGAGCTAAATTATGCAGCTCTTATTGTTATGGAGCTAAATTATGCAGCTCTTATTGTTATGGAGCTAAATTATGCAGCTCTTTATTGTTATGGAGCTAAATTATGCAGCTCTTTATTGTTATGGAGCTAAATTATGCAGCTCTTTATTGTTATGGAGCTAAATTATGCAGCTCTTATTGTTATGGAGCTAAATTATGCAGCTCTTATTGTTATGGAGCTAAATTATGCAGCTCTTATTGTTATGGAGCTAAATTATGCAGCTCTTATTGTTATGGAGCTAAATTATGCAGCTCTTATTGTTATGGAGCTAAATTATGCAGCTCTTATTGTTATGGAGCTAAATTATGCAGCTCTTATTGTTATGGAGCTAAATTATGCAGCTCTTATTGTTATGGAGCTAAATTATGCAGCTCTTTATTGTTATGGAGCTAAATTATGCAGCTCTTTATTGTTATGGAGCTAAATTATGCAGCTCTTATTGTTATGGAGCTAAATTATGCAGCTCTTATTGTTATGGAGCTAAATTATGCAGCTCTTATTGTTATGTATGTGGAGCTAAATTATGCATCTCTTTATTGTTATGGAGCTAAATTATGCAGCTCTTATTGTTATGGAGCTAAATTATGCAGCTCTTTATTGTTATGGAGCTAAATTATGCAGCTCTTTATTGTTATGGAGCTAAATTATGCAGCTCTTATTGTTATGGAGCTAAATTATGCAGCTCTTATTGTTATGGAGCTAAATTATGCAGCTCTTATTGTTATGTATGTGGAGCTAAATTATGCATCTCTTTATTGTTATGGAGCTAAATTATGCAGCTCTATTGTTATGGAGCTAAATTATGCAGCTCTATTGTTATGGAGCTAAATTATGCAGCTCTTTGTTGTTATGGAGCTAAATTATGCAGCTCTTATTGTTATGGAGCTAAATTATGCAGCTCTTATTGTTATGGAGCTAAATTATGCAGCTCTTTATTGTTATGGAGCTAAATTATGCAGCTCTTTATTGTTATGGAGCTAAATTATGCAGTTCTTATTGTTATGGAGCTAAATTATGCAGCTCTTATTGTTATGGAGCTAAATTATGCAGCTCTTTATTGTTATGGAGCTAAATTATGCAGCTCTTATTGTTATGGAGCTAAATTATGCAGCTCTTATTGTTATGGAGCTAAATTATGCAGCTCTTATTGTTATGTATGTGGAGCTAAATTATGCAGCTCTTATTATTATGGATGTGGAGCTAAATTATGCTCTGCTCATTGTTATGGTTGTCGATCTTCAGAAACTCCTGGACCGTTTTGATTATGACGACGAACCAGAAGAAGTAAAGAGAGAGGAGATGAATCCCCTTGTTCCGGGGAACCAGTACGACGGCCATTTTCCTGGTCAGATGCAGCCCGGCCTGGAGCAACAGTTTCAGGGCCAGCCTGGCAGACAGCAGACGCCTGGTGGAGGATACCCTGGTCCGAACAAGGGCTCCAGCCAGAGCCAGCACACTGACCAGCAGAACCAGGACCAGGGAAACCCCAGAGAAAGAGAAGATCCGTCTGGGAGGAGGGAGGGGAGGCAGCGCGGCCACGGCAGGAGGTCACGCTCCAGGTCTGGCTCTCGGTAAGAAGCTGGGCCCTATTGTTGATATTAGTTGGTTATGTTTAGGAGACCTCTAATGGAATCCTGTCTGTTCCCACCTTTTAGCTTGGCTTTTAGTCCGCCCTATTACTGTTTTAGCTTGGCTTTTAGTCCACCGTATTGCTGTGTTAGCTTGGCTTTTAGTCCACCATATTGCTGTTTTAGCTTTTAGTCCCCCGTATTGCTGTGTCAGCTTGGCGTTTAGTCCACCGTATTGCTGTTTTAGCTTTTAGTCCCCCGTATTGCTGTGTTAGCTTGGCTTTTAGTCCACCGTATTGCTGTTTGAGCTTGGCTTTTAGTCCACCGTATTGCTGTTTGTAGCTTGGCTTTTAGTCCACCGTATTGCTGTGTTAGCTTGGCTTTTAGTCCACCGTATTGCTGTGTTAGCTTGGCTTTTAGTCCACCGTATTGCTGTGTTAGCTTGGCTTTTAGTCCACCGTATTGCTGTGTTAGCTTGGCTTTTAGTCCCCCGTATTGCTGTGTTAGCTTGGCTTTTAGTCCCCCGTATTGCTGTGTTAGCTTGGCTTTTAGTCCACCGTATTGCTGTGTTAGCGTGGCTTTTAGTCCACCGTATTGCTGTGTTAGCTTGGCTTTTAGTCCGCCCTATTGCTGTTTGAGCTTGGCTTTTAGTCCACCGTATTGCTGTGTTAGCTTGGCTTTTAGTCCACCGTATTGCTGTGTTAGCTTGGCTTTTAGTCCACCGTATTGCTGTGTTAGCTTTTAGTCCCCCGTATTGCTGTTTGAGCTTGGCTTTTAGTCCACCGTATTGCTGTGTTAGCTTGGCTTTTAGTCCACCGTATTGCTGTGTTAGCTTGGCTTTTAGTCCACCGTATTGCTGTGTTAGCTTGGCTTTTAGTCCACCGTATTGCTGTGTTAGCTTGGCTTTTAGTCCACCGTATTGCTGTGTTAGCTTGGCTTTTAGTCCACCGTATTGCTGTGTTAGCTTGGCTTTTAGTCCACCGTATTGCTGTTTGAGCTTTTAGTCCCCCGTATTGCTGTGTTAGCTTGGCTTTTAGTCCACCGTATTGCTGTGTTAGCTTGGCTTTTAGTCCACCGTATTGCTGTGTTAGCTTGGCTTTTAGTCCACCGTATTGCTGTTTTAGCTTGGCTTTTAGTCCACCGTATTGCTGTGTTAGCTTGGCTTTTAGTCCCCCGTATTGCTGTGTTAGCTTGGCTTTTAGTCCCCCGTATTGCTGTGTTAGCTTGGCTTTTAGTCCACCGTATTGCTGTGTTAGCTTGGCTTTTAGTCCACCGTATTGCTGTGTTAGCTTGGCTTTTAGTCCGCCCTATTGCTGTTTGAGCTTTTAGTCCCCCGTATTGCTGTGTTAGCTTGGCTTTTAGTCCACCGTATTGCTGTGTTAGCTTGGCTTTTAGTCCACCGTATTGCTGTGTTAGCTTGGCTTTTAGTCCACCGTATTGCTGTTTTAGCTTGGCTTTTAGTCCACCGTATTGCTGTGTTAGCTTGGCTTTTAGTCCCCCGTATTGCTGTGTTAGCTTGGCTTTTAGTCCCCCGTATTGCTGTGTTAGCTTGGCTTTTAGTCCCCCGTATTGCTGTGTTAGCTTGGCTTTTAGTCCCCCGTATTGCTGTGTTAGCTTGGCTTTTAGTCCCCCGTATTGCTGTGTTAGCTTGGCTTTTAGTCCCCCGTATTGCTGTGTTAGCTTGGCTTTTAGTCCACCGTATTGCTGTGTTAGCTTGGCTTTTAGTCCACCGTATTGCTGTGTTAGCTTGGCTTTTAGTCCCCCGTATTGCTGTGTTAGCTTGGCTTTTAGTCCCCCGTATTGCTGTGTTAGCTTGGCTTTGAGTCCCCCGTATTGCTGTGTTAGCTTGGCTTTTAGTCCCCCGTATTGCTGTGTTAGCTTGGCTTTTAGTCCACCGTATTGCTGTGTTAGCTTGGCTTTTAGTCCACCGTATTGCTGTGTTAGCCTGGCTTTTAGTCTGCCGTTTTGAGCTTGGCTTTTAGTCCGCCGTTTTGAGCTTGGCTTTTAGTCCGCCGTTTTGAGCTTGGCTTTTAGTCAGCCGTTTTGAGCTTGGCTTTTAGTCCGCCGTTTTGAGCTTGGCTTTTAGTCCACCGTATTGCTGTGTTAGCTTGGCTTTTAGTCTGCCGTTTTGAGCTTGGCTTTTAGTCCGCCGTTTTGAGCTTGGCTTTTAGTCCGCCGTTTTGAGCTTGGCTTTTAGTCCGCCGTTTTGAGCTTGGCTTTTAGTCCACCGTATTGCTGTGTTAGCTTGGATTTTAGTCCGCCGTGTTATATTTTTTTGTCATCTATCTCTTTTGCTTTTATATAGTCATTTATATGCTTTTATATATACAGAGCGCTACCCTCCTGTAGGTTTTAACTCCAACCCTGTTCCTGGAGAGAGACCCTCCTGTAGGTTTTAACTCCAACTCCAGTTGTAACTAACCTGATTCAGCTTATCAACCAGGTAATTATTACAATCAGGTGCACTTGATTACGGTTAAAGTGAAAACCGTACAGGACGGCAGCTCTTCAGGAACAGGGTTGGAGTTAAAACCTACAGGACGGTAGCTCTTCAGGAACAGGGTTGGAGAGCCCTGATTTAGTGTGTTGTGATTTTAAAAGCATTTGAAATAAGATTGTATTTCTCCAGTTCTCCCAGGAGAAAGAGGTCCAGGTCAAGTTCTCCCTCCCGGAAGCCCCGACACTCTTCACAGCGCTCTGGGTCCCGCTCCAGGGAAAGTCGCTGGAACTCCCCTCGCTCCCGCTCACAGGAGAGGAAGGAGAGAGAGAAGGACAAAGACCGTAGACAAAAAGGTCTGCCCAGCATCAAGAGCCAGACACTCAGTGGTACGTATTGTCAGATACACAAGGACCTGCGTCCCAAAATGGCTCCCTATTCCCTACTATATTTGACCAGTGCTCATATTGAATGTTTCCTTCGTTGTGTAGTTTGCACCACGACTCTGTGGGTGGGCCAGCTAGACAAGAAGACTTCTCAGCAGGACGTCATGTGTTTACTAGAGGAGTTTGGGCAGATAGACTCCATCAATGTAAGTATGAAGCTGACACTGGTCTACTCAATGGCAACCTATTCCCTTTTCATAGTGCACTACTTTTCACTGGAGACACATAAGAAATAGTCTAGTAGGAGAGTGCTCTGTATAAGACATAGCGGGAGATTGACCCTGAAAAATACACTGGGCTGTTTTGAAAGGGAACAATTTAGGAGCTAAAACCAACCTTCTCCATCCCTCTCCCCTTCAGATGATCCCTCCTCGGGGCTGTGCCTACATAGTGATGGTCCACAGACAGGATGCCTACAGAGCTCTACACAAACTCGGCAGAGGATCCTTCAAGGTCAACCAGAAGGCCATCAAGGTACTTGTTGATTTATGTTAAACCAACTCTTTTTTATAATGTGGTGAAATTATTCTAATCAAAGGAGAGACTTTTAGACTTCCTGAAAACAGTCAAACCTAATTGAATTACTGCGGACATGGAGCTTGTCAACGACCCCACCCATAGGTGATTTGTTGAGAACCCAACCAGCAGGGATAAGCCACAGCCCGGTTATAGCAAAGTTCATCCTCCTGGATGTTCATGACAAATCACAGATGAGAGAATTTATACCAAGGTACATTTTGCTCTCATGCAACAGACATCAAGATTTACATGGCGCCAAATATCTGTCTCTAGTTTATATACTGCTTGCTTATATAGGAATGCTAATGCAAAGTAGACACTAGGTCATTTCCTTAAATAAACTGTAGATTGTGTCTCCCTGGCACCGACAGACAGGCACACAGACACTAACCATGGAATGTTGTCTTATCACCAAGCCGTCGTAAATCTACTGTCAACGTTACATCTGAGGCTTCTCTCTCTCTTCACACAGAAACATGAGTTCTAAACACACTATTCTGTTGCATCTAAGAAAAACAGTCAGTTTGAGTACTAATATAGGATTACATTCTAATATTTTGAGGAGGCAGGTAGCCTAGTGGTTAGAGGAGGCAGGTAGCCTAGTGGTTAGAGGAGGCAGGTAGCCTAGTGGTTAGAGGAGGCAGGTAGCCTAGTGGTTAGAGGAGGCAGGTAGCCTAGTGGTTAGAGGAGGCAGGTAGCCTAGTGGTTAGAGGAGGCAGGTAGCCTAGTGGTTAGAGGAGGCAGGTAGCCTAGTGGTTAGAGGAGGCAGGTAGCCTAGTGGTTAGAGGAGGCAGGTAGCCTAGTGGTTAGAGGAGGCAGGTAGCCTGGTGGTTAGAGGAGGCAGGTAGCCTGGTGGTTAGAGGAGGCAGGTAGCCTGGTGGTTAGAGGAGGCAGGTAGCCTGGTGGTTAGAGGAGGCAGGTAGCCTGGTGGTTAGAGGAGGCAGGTGGCCTGGTGGTTAGAGGAGGCAGGTGGCCTGGTGGTTAGAGGAGGCAGGTGGCCTGGTGGTTAGAGGAGGCAGGTGGCCTGGTGGTTAGAGGAGGCAGGTGGCCTGGTGGTTAGAGGAGGCAGGTGGCCTGGTGGTTAGAGGAGGCAGGTGGCCTGGTGGTTAGAGGAGGCAGGTGGCCTGGTGGTTAGAGGAGGCAGGTGGCCTGGTGGTTAGAGGAGGCAGGTGGCCTGGTGGTTAGAGGAGGCAGGTGGCCTGGTGGTTAGAGGAGGCAGGTGGCCTGGTGGTTAGAGGAGGCAGGTGGCCTGGTGGTTAGAGGAGGCAGGTGGCCTGGTGGTTAGAGGGGGCAGGTTAAACAATTTCCATGTTGTCTGTTGTCTGTACCTTGTGAGGTGTGGAAACACTTTGATGCTTTTATGGATTTTGTCCTATGTTGCTCTGTCTGTATGCCATGTCTTGCTTGTCCTATGTTGCTCTGCGGGTGCTCACTGCTCATTGATTGTCTGTATTGTAATTGTTTTTAATAATCTGCCCAGGGACTGCTTTTGAAAAATAGCCGGTTTGCTGAAACAGGCACTTTTACTGAAACGTTGATTAATGTGCACTGTCCCTGTAAAAATATACTCAAACTCAATTTAAAGGCCATGCTACCAAATAGTAATTGAGTGTATGTAAACTTCTGAAAGAAATATAAACTGAAATAAATAATTCTCTCTACTTTTATTCTGACATTTCACATTCTTAAAATAAAGTGGTGATCCTAACTGACCTAAGACAGGGAATTTTTACTATGATTAAATGTCAGGAATTGTGAAAAACTGAGTTTAAATGTATTTGGCTATGGTGTATGTAAACTTTCGACGTCAAATGTATGAATGTGTATGTATGTATGTATGTATGTATGTGTATTACTGCTCGACTAAAACAATCACGGTCGACCAATAGCCTAACGACCAAACAATCGATCAGTCAACTAATTGGGGTCAACCCTAAGAACATCAATGTTTTATTTTTCTATTAGAAAAGTGAAAACCTGGAAACTCAATTTGGGGGGGGGGGGGGGGGGGGGGTGAATTTACCAAAATATATCAGATTTTATATGGCCCTACAACTGTAGACTGACAGATCAAAATCGCTAACAATAACCCCCCCTTTTTGAGATTGCGCAAAGGTTTAAAAAAAAAAATCCCTCCAAACAATCAATGTAAATCTGATATTGTCAAGTTAAAAATGTAATTATTTGTGTATGGAGGGTCGTTCATTATAAGATACTTGATCAGCCTGTTTCCCCAGGACAGTCTTCTTTTCATTCTGGCCAGTTAACACCGGCCCAGTGGCAAATTTACCTGAATGTCAAGGGCATGCTAATTTTAAAACATGTCCATTCATTATTAGCGTGTTTCTGTATGGAATGCAGGTACATTAGGGGACACAGGTCAGGTCATTATCGGCGTGAAAAAAGATTGGTACGGCCAAATCGTGCTGGTGCCATCAACTGAACAAATAATATTTTGTTTAGTGTATAACTTAAATATATTGTGTTTATGTAGATTGGTCTCTATAGAGCCCTGTTTGTTTAGTGTGTAACCTAAATATATATTGTGTTTATGTAGATTGGTCTCTATAGAGCCCTGTTTGTTTAGTGTCTAACCTAAATATATATTGTGTTTTTGTAGATTGGTCTCTATAGAGCCCTGTTTGTTTAGTGTCTAACCTAAATATATATTGTGTTTTTGTAGATTGGTCTCTATAGAGCCCTGTTTGTTTAGTGTGTAACCTAAATATATATTGTGTTTATGTAGATTGGTCTCTATAGAGCCCTGTTTGTTTAGTGTCTAACCTAAATATATATTGTGTTTTTGTAGATTGGTCTCTATAGAGCCCTGTTTGTTTAGTGTCTAACCTAAATATATATTGTGTTTTTGTAGATTGGTCTCTATAGAGCCCTGTTTGTTTAGTGTGTAACCTAAATATATTGTGTTTATGTAGATTGGTCTCTATAGAGCCCTGTTTGTTTAGTGTCTAACCTAAATATATTGTGTTTATGTAGATTGGTCTCTATAGAGCCCTGTTTGTTTAGTGTCTAACCTAAATATATATTGTGTTTTTGTAGATTGGTCTCTATAGAGCCCTGTTTGTTTAGTGTCTAACCTAAATATATATTGTGTTTATGTAGATTGGTCTCTATAGAGCCCTGTTTGTTTAGTGTGTAACCTAAATATATATTGTGTTTTTGTAGATTGGTCTCTATAGAGCCCTGTTTGTTTAGTGTGTAACCTAAATATATATTGTGTTTATGTAGATTGGTCTCTATAGAGCCCTGTTTGTTTAGTGTCTAACCTAAATATATTGTGTTTTTGTAGATTGGTCTCTATAGAGCCCTGTTTGTTTAGTGTCTAACCTAAATATATATTGTGTTTATGTAGATTGCGCAGGCTTTGAACAAGGTTATAGAGACGACTAGTGTTTTCATGATACCAGAATTTTGACTTTGATACAAGGTTTAGTATCACGATGCGCAATACCAAAATGATACCACAGCGACAAAAAAAATAACACATCTAAAGTCACTGAATAACCACTGGGCTTTACATTGAACAATATGTTGATAATTGTACGACTAAAATAACGAATTCTTTCAAAAATGAAACGCCCTATTAAATTACAGAAGAATCTTACATTTTCCTGATGCAAAACCATATCTGGGACTCAGAGCACTACATGGCCAAAAGTATGTGGACATCTGCTCATTGAGCATCTCATTACAATGTCATAGGCATTAATATGGAGTTGCCCCCCCCCCCCCCCCCCCTGCTGCTATAACAGCCTCCACTATTCTGGGAAGGCTTTCAACTAGATGTTGGATGATTGCACCGGTGACTTGCTTCCATTCAGCCACGAGAATTAGTGAGGCCGGGCTCTAATGTTGTGCGATTAGGCCTGGCTCGCAGTCAGCGTTCCAATTCATCCCAAAGGTGTTTGATTTGGTTGAGGTCAGGGCTCTGCGCAAGCCAGTCAAGTTCTTCCACCCCGATCTTGACATACCGCTTCTGTATGATCTCGCTTTGTGCACGGGTACATTGTCATGCTGAAACAGGAAAGGGCAAAACCTGTTGCCACAAAGTTGGAAGCACAGAATCGTTTAGAATGTCATTGTATGCTGTAGCTTTAAGATTTCCCTTCACTGGAACTAAGGGGCCTGAACCATGAAAAAACAGCCCCAGACCATTATTCCTCCTCCTCCACCAAACTTTACGGTTAGCACTATGCATTGGGGCAGGTAGCGTTCTCCTGGCATCGGCCAAACCCAAATTCATCCATCGTACTCATCACTCCAGAGAACGTGTTTCCACTGTTCCAGTCCAACAGCGGTGAGCTTTATACCACTCCAGCCGATGCTTGGCATTGCGCATGGTGATCTTAGTCTTGTGTGCAGCTGCTCGGCCATGGAAACCCATTTCATGAAGCTCCCGACGAACAGTTATTGTGCTGACGTTGCTTCCAGATGCAGTTTGGAACTCTAGTGAGTGTTGCAACCGGTGACAGATGAGTTTTACACGCTTCTGCACTCTGTGGTCCTGTTCTATGCGCTTGTGTGGTCTACCACTTTGCAGCTTAGCCGTTGTTGCTCCTAGACGTTTCCACTTCACAATAACAGCACTTACAGTCAACCTGGGCAGCTCTAGCAGGGCAGAAATTTGACGAACTGACTTGTTGTAAAGGGTGGCGTCCTATGACAGTGCCACTTTTTTAAAAGTCACTGGGCTCTTCAGTACGTTCCAATGTCAATGGAGATTGCATGGCTGTGTGCTCGATTTTATACACCTGTCAGCAACGGGTGTGGCTGAAATAGTAGAATCCACTAATTTGAAGCGGTGTCCACATACTTTTGGCCATGTAATGTATCTGTGTTTATTTGCTAAACTTTGGACAAAATATTGGGTCAGATGACATTCATTAGATACATGATTCATTATACATTACAGCTAAATAATTTAATGTACTAAATTAAGTTTAGTTCCAAAACAACATTAAAAACACTATGAAGGTCATTTCTGAAGCTTCTATATTACAATAGTCTACACACCATAGAAATACAATAGATTTTACACAGCATACTACGATTCCCATAGTGCATTTCAACTCCCATGGTGCAATGCTCCGCCCAGGCTGCTGGCTGGCTACTGCTAGCAAGCCCAGACAAACGCAAAGTACTCTTAATATATTGTCATATATTAATCGAGTGTATTTCACATTTACTTTTGGGTTGTAATCGTATTATAATGCTCACATGAATATCATGCTGAATATATGTTCATGTCATTGTCACTCATATTATTCCATTTTTGTGGGGGGAGCTAAAACCTCCCAAGCACTACTTTAACACCTTTAGCTTAGTAGTTTCGGTAGGCCGACCCTCATCTACTCTGTAAGTAAAGTATGCCCATACTTTGCTTCTGGAGCCAGTTGTCAACAAGCTGCGGGCTTGGAGGTATGATGTTTTCCTTAGAAGAAGTCATGCTGTCGGCGTTCTCTCTCCTCTCACTTGCTTCTCAAATGTGGCTCGGGCTGTGTTATCTACATGCACAAGTAGCCTGACTAGCTTACTACCGTCCCCTTGAGAAGACAAGTAGCCTGGCTAGCTTACTACTGTCCCCTTGAGAAGACAAGTAGCCTGGCTAGCTTACTACTGCCCCCTAGAGAAGACAAGTAGCCTGGCTAGCTTACTACTGCCCCCTAGAGAAGACAAGTAGCCTGGCTAGCTTACTACCGCCCCCTAGAGAAGACAAGTAGCCTGGCTAGCTTACTACCGCCCCCTAGAGAAGACAAGTAGCCTGGCTAGCTTACTACCGCCCCCTAGAGAAGACAAGTAGCCTGGCTAGCTTACTACTGTCCCCTTGAGAAGACAAGTAGCCTGGCTAGCTTACTACTGCCCCCTAGAGAAGACAAGTAGCCTGGCTAGCTTACTACTGCCCCCTAGAGAAGACAAGTAGCCTGGCTAGCTTACTACCGCCCCCTAGAGAAGACAAGTAGCCTGGCTAGCTTACTACCGCCCCCTAGAGAAGACAAGTAGCCTGGCTAGCTTACTACCGCCCCCTAGAGAAGACAAGTAGCCTGGCTAGCTTACTACCGCCCCCTAGAGAAGATTCAGACAAATTACTAGACAGACTGGTTCCTATCAATCCGTATATGTCGTGAGACACATTTGACAGAAAGTCCTGAAAGTAAAATTATTTCTGTTTGTCATGTTCTAGTATCGAAAAAGTACAGCACTTTCAGTATACCAGGCAGCAACTCAGTTATTTATTTTTCTAAACCCAATGTTTTACAATGTTTTTAAAGATAATCTATATTGACGGATGCTAAAATTAGTGGAAGATAAGCTTGTAATAGCCTGGGTTTATGGAGGAGTCAGTATTCACCAAAATGGACTGTTTGGCTGTCAAGGTTGATCACAAAAGAGCCTCCTAAACTCAAAGGTTTCTCATTAGCGAACTAGTTTCCTCCTTGCTGACCTGACGATATGATTTGAAGACAAGTATATTATAAGACAAAAATATTCTCAAATCATTTCGTCAGGTCAGCAAGGAGGAAACTAGTTTGCTAATTTGTTCTTTGTTCTTTTACTTAATAACTTAAGCGTATTGTATTTTTGTGTAGATTGCATGGGCCTTGAACAAGGGTATAAAGGCGACCCATAAGAAGTTCTGGGACATGGAGCGAGGCGTCACCTACATCCCCTGGAGCAAAGTGAAGATGGAGGAGCTGGAGGGGTACAGGGAGGGAGGCATGCTGGATGCAGAAACACTCTGTCCAGGTAAACATCTGACTAATGTCTTCTACCACCGCAACACTGTCTGCTTTGGGTGGATCTCAATTGTCTTCCTTGATTCCTCTCCTCGCCTCCTTCTCAAAATGCATTGGAGAAGAAGATTTCTGGTTCATCTCCTCAGACCTCCTCCAATGCACTTTGAAGAAGGATGTGAGGAATCAAGGGGTCCCTGTTGAGATTCACCTTCTGTCTAGATGTGGAATTATTGTGGCCTGGAGTTTTTCCTGAACTCTCAACTTGACTCGTAAAAAAACTGGCCTATAACTTTTCCTAGTTAGGTCAAGTGGTCTGAAGAAATTCCTGTCTAAGTCAGAAGTATTGGACACGGAGTTAGGTTATATCTATCTCTACATTGCTGGTGTAGCTAGCCTGTTTAAGTGTATAATTATTCCTGATTGATTGGTCTGTTTGTCAGAGTGGGGAGATGACGTGAAGGAGCTGACTAAACCAGGAGTACTGAACAATGGAGGAGGAGTGGACGCCATGGAGACCGAGGGAGCTGCCACCGCCCACGTACAGGTAACACCCACTACAGGGGACCCAATGAAACACACCTCAGACAGCAGGGTCCCAATGAAACACACTAGTCTGGGTGTTCTGTCTCACCGTAGTATCTCACCATCTTTTTTCTTGGGAAACAGAGTCTATCCTGAGGTTTTGTGCCTTAGTTGTCAGTTTTCTGTATTTGTTTATTAAAATTGCAGGTTTTCTAAGTATTGGTATAGAAATGCATACACTTTTCCTCAACACAAATGCAACAATGTGAGAAAGTGGATTAATAAAAACCGATTTTACTAGTATCATGGCATGGGGTGACTAGTATTTCACAGGTTTTCACTCACCTCAGTACATCACCTATATAAAAACAAAGGTCCATATTGAAAGGCTGTTGTATAGCTTTCCTCCTGTAGTAAGTCAACCAGTCTGCATGCAATGATCCAGTTTCTGCCTACACGACACCTTTTTACTGAGTTTCACAATAATCCCCAATAAATGGAAAGGTTACGTTACTAGTCAATACTTGTCTTTTCACTTGTCTAATCAAAAAAAGGTGCCTTCCTGATATTCCCTGATAGTAAGATATTAGGTGGGATCTAGGGATGTGACAAATGGAACATTTTTGATAATGTTTAAATGGCTATTTTTGTAGAGTTTTCCAACAAAATTCCAACAATTTCAATGCAGCTGCACTGGTGCCAGAAATGGTTTGGGTCTCACAGTACGTCCCCTTTTCAGATGGCTTAACTATTACACCTGTACTGCCATTAATGTTCCTCCATTCCACCTTGTGGTTTGGGTCTCACAGTACGTCCCCTTTCAGATGGTTTAACTATTACACCTGTACTACCATTACTGTTCCTCCATTCCACCTTGTGGTTTGGGTCTCACAGTACGTCCCCTTTTCAGATGGTTTAACTATTACACCTGTACTGCCATTTACTGTTCCTCCATTCCACCTTGCAAAAGTTTGGATTTCCTTCTCATTTAACTTCTCATAGTGTTGCCATACAGGACTTCCCTGCTGTCGCTTGCCTTCCTCTGCCATTTTTACCAACTGTTAACGACGATGACGTAGTGGTGGAGCGTCATCCCCCAAAATTAATTGATTTCTCGACACCTTGCATGTTGACTCCCGGCGTCGAATCCCGATTCTGAGTGTCAAGATTTGATTCTGCTAAGAAACGTTATTACGGTTCAGTGTTTTGGGAGAGGAGAGACTAGTTGCTGTACATCGCAGAACACAAACTCACATCTTTCATAGCGAGCTAGCGAGGGACTGAACGAGAGGAGAGACTAGATGCTGTACATCGCAGAACACAAACTCACATCTTTCATAGCGAGCTAGCGAGGGACTGAACGAGAGGAGAGACTAGTTGCTGTACATCGCAGAACACACTCACATCTTTCATAGCGAGCTAGCGAGGGACTGAACGAGAGGAGAGACTAGTTGCTGTACATCGCAGAACACACTCACATCTTTCATAGCGAGCTAGCGAGGGACTGAACGAGAGGAGAGACTAGTTGCTGTACATCGCAGAACACAAACTCACATCTTTCATAGCGAGCTAGCGAGGGACTGAACGAGAGGAGAGACTAGTTGCTGTACATCGCAGAACACAAACTCACATCTTTCATAGCGAGCTAGCGAGGGACTGAACGAGAGGAGAGACTAGTTGCTGTACATCGCAGAACACAAACTCACATCTTTCATAGCGAGCTAGCGAGGGACTGAACGAGAGGAGAGAATAGTTGCTGTACATCGCTGAACACAAACTCACATCTTTCATAGCGAGCTAGCGAGGGACTGAACGAGAGGAGTGGCACAGTATTGGCAGTTCGGCCACCAGGCAGACAGTCAGAACCGTGCACTAGGCCTATCGATCAGTATAGACAGGTCAGCCACCAGACAGACAGAACCGTGCACTAGGCCTATCGATCAGTATAGACAGGTCAGCCACCAGACAGTCAGAACCGTGCACTAGGCCTATCGATCAGTATAGACAGGTCAGACACCAGACAGTCAGAACCGTGCACTAGGCCTATCGATCAGTATAGACAGGTCAGCCACCAGACAGTCAGAACCGTGCATTAGGCCTGTCTATCAGTATAGACAGGTCAGACACCAGACAGTCAGAACCGTGCACTAGGCCTATCGATCGGCAAATCAAAAGCTGTATGTCGCAAAGGAATGCTGTCTCGCAATTTCTTGGCTTGCAACTTCAGTAAAGCAGGGCCTATCATTTAATGAATAGGCCAAGATGATTCAAAACGCAACAGACCAAAGACTGAACACACACTGGCATCGTTAGCAAAGAGAAAGAGCAGGCGAGCCAGCGTGAGGAAGAGAGCCGGCGAGCCAGCGTGAGGAAGAGAGCCGGCGAGCCAGCGTGAGGAAGAGAGCCGGCGAGCCAGCGTGAGGAAGAGAGAGGAGGGGTCAGGCAGAAAGAACTGTGAACATATGTCTTGGTAATCTGTATCTTTTGCACTCTTGCACGCCTCGCAAATTCACCAAAGTAGCCTAAAGTTCACCTCTTCCTCTCCTGGTTTTATTTAAATGACACACTCCCCCCCCCCCCCCCCCCCCCCCCCAGGCCTTTTATAGCCTAACGTCTAGTTGGGCTGGAACACAGACAATCGTGTTTTGTGATGACTATTGCACTGTGATGTTAACAGATTTTTCCAGTTAGGGACTTTTCTCAATGGTTCCAAATTTCGTTTTAACGTTGACCCTTCTAGTAGGGCCGCGTTGGTCACTGATACAGACGATAAACAGTTTTGCATAAAAATAAAACCTTTTTATGAAGCTGATTTAGAGTTTGTAATATGGATTTTCCTTCCATTTTTGAGTGTACCACCTGGTGTTCGGCTCCCTCTGATTGATTTTTCACCATATCAATGTCAGCTGCTGTTCAAAGTCCTTTTTGCCCTTTTTTTGTTTTCAAGCCAAATATATTGACATTCTAATTCGATTGACATTAGTTTGAACGGAATGTAATTGTGAGACTGAGGACTGCGTGCCCTCAGTCCCTCACCTCATGACTTTGACAATCACACCATTCTGTGATGTGCAGATGGGCCTGAAGTCCACTCGGTTTGTATATACTTCCTAGCATGACGGAGGCAGAATGATCTATGCTATCATGAAGATCATTGAACCAGCTTAATACTTGACTCACTTAACCCAGAATTTTAAAATATGTTTCTCTTTTGAGATTATCCCATTGGAAGGAACCACCTGTTCCACATTCCTTTAATACAGTGCATTTTGGAAAGTATTCAGACCCTTTGACTTGTTCCACATTTTGTGACGTTACAGCCTTATTCTAAAATGGATTACATGTTATTTTTTTCCCTCATCAATCTACACACAATACCCCAAAATGCCATCACAATACCCCAAAATGCCATCACAATACCCCATAATGCCATCACAATACCCCATAATGACATCACAATACCCCATAATGACATCACAATACCCCATAATGACATCACAATACCCCAAAATGCCAAAGCAAAAACAGGTTTAGACATTTTTGCAAGTGTATAAAAAATAAAGTATCTGAAATTACATGTTCATAAGTATTCAGACCCTTTAATCAGTACTTTGTCGAGGCACCTTTTGGCAGCGAGTACAGCCTCGAGTCTTCTTGGGTATGACGCTACAAGCTTGGCACACCGGTATTTGGGGAGTTTCTTCCATTCTTCTCTGCAGAGCCTCTCAAGCTCTGTCAGGTTGGATGGGGAGCGTTGCTGCACAGCTATTATCAGGTATCTCCAGAGATGTTCAAGTCCAGGCTCTGGCTGGGCCCACTCAAGGACATTGATACATACTCCTGCGTTGTCTTGGCTGTGTTCTTAGGGTCGTTGTCCTGTTGGAAGGTGAACCTTCCCCCCAGTCTGAGGTCCTGAGCGCTCTGGAGCAGGTTTTCATCAAGGATCTCTCTGTACTTTGCTCCGTTCATCTTTGGCTTGATCCTGACTAGTCTCCCAGTCCCTGCCGCAGAAAAACATCCCCACAGCATGATCCTGCCACCACCATGCTTCACCGTAGGGATGGTGCCAGGTTTCCTCCATATGTGACGCTTGACATTCAGGCCAAAGAGTTCAATCTTGTTTTCATCAGACCAGAGAATCTTGTTTCTCATGGTCTGAGAGACCTTTAGGTGCCCTTTGGCAAACTCCAAGCGGGCTGTCATGTGCCGTCTGGCCACTCTACCATAAAGGCCTGATAGGTGGAATGCTGCAGAGATGGTTGTACTTCTGGAAGGTTCTCCCATCTCCACAGAGGAACTCTGGAGCTCTGTCAGAGTGACCATCGGGTTCTTGGTCACCTCCCTGACCAAGGCCCTTCTCCACCAATTGTTCAGTTTGGCTGAGCGGCCAGTTCTAGAAAGATTTGGTGGTTCCAAACGTATGTAAATGTGACATTTTCAGTTTTTTATAAAAAATGTATAAACTGTTTCCTTTGTCATTATGGATTATTGTGTGTAGATTGATCACTTAAAAAAATAATTATTTAATCCATCCAATTTGTAAGTCGCTCTGGATAAGAGCGTCTGCTAAATGACTTAAATGTAATGACTTAAATGTAAATTTTAGAATATGGCTGTAATGTAACAAAATGTGGAAAAGGGGAAAGGGTCTTTCTGATTGCACTGTAATGCTCACAACACAAAAATAATCACATGATTTATTATTCAAAATATATTAGCAGATGGATTGCTTCACATCAAGTTTGACCTGTTAGTTGCATCGTGTGTGTGTGTGTGTATATAAATAGGTTGTACCAGAGGCTGTTTCTTGTTACAAGGCAGATCAGGGTGGTACTACTATGGACAATTGTGCTTGTAACTGTGTTCCTAGTTCTTGCACACAAACACACATGAACCCATGGACCTGAACGTTGTGGCATGTGCTGCAATCAAACACAACACAAGTTTATGGTTGTCTTCAGGCGCAGGCTTGGGATTTTATTATTTTTTAGAAGGGATTAATGAAAACATGCTCACTAGAAGGAAGAGACGATAATCTAAATGTCATTTTTGCCGTTTTTACAACATTTCTGGAAAAGGTAGCGATTTCCTGCAATAATTTATCAACAGAATATATATATATAGCTAAATAATATGCGTTATCAAACCTGCCTAAAACATCCTCTATTGCTATAATCAGTAACTTCAACATAGAACAGTTGTGTATGACACGTAATGTTTCTCACTACGTTTATTATACGTTTTCAAGATGCTTCATAGCACCTAGTTCAGTATCGGGGCCATACAGTCTAACCCTGAAACCCACTCCACCCTGACACGGACTCCCACGCTCCTCCAGTGGTCTTATCTGCCGGCCGTTTATGTCAGTCAACTTGAGGTTATCACCCAGGTAGGTGAAATGAGGTGAACCTGGAAGGTGATACTTTTAGCCACCCTAATAGCGTTCAACAAAGACACCAGCAGTGGCTACAATATATTTTTTTGTAGTCCCGTTCTGTGGCTCCAATTGACACTGTGTCAGGATCGTCAGTGTCACGAGGCCTCACTAAGGTGAGTGTTTCTGGACGTGGAATATGGATATCGCAGGTCCGTTCCTCGCTGGGATTAATACTGAGGAACTTCTCCAGTGGCTGACAGGTAATGGTGATGCTCCCTCCCCCGTTGGAATTTACTGGATTGTTCTCGTGATATATGGGGGGGGGGGGGGGGTCAAGTCCCAGAAACAACTGAACGAGCCACAGTTACTCTAATCTATCACAATTCAAGTTGCCACAAATGACCTGAAATTGGCGTCCGAGCAGAACAGTTGTTAGTTGTCATTATGCTGTTCCTGCGATATCAGATATCTTTATTGCTCAATTTACAATATTCCAGTGTTTTATTTGTGTAGGGCTCTCGTGAGGAGCTCCCTGTGGGCCAAAGACACGAGGTGAGCTGAAACAATGTTTTTCTCTATGTCCAGGACTCCCAGCTGATCATAATGTATGAAATGAGCATTGCTCACGGTTTCACACTAGCCCTGGGGTTTTTCAGGCCTTATCAAACAATATTGATACGGTTACATACTTTGCGTAGTTGAAGAGAAAGATTCCTAAACACATTTATTCAACAGTAAGGAAATATACAGGATGTTTATCTACCCAACAGTGATCTCAAATATGTTCTCAGTTCGGTTACGTTTAATCGGCAGAAAGTATCAACAATAAGATTGTTGGCCACTGTAGGGTGGGGGGGGGGACTGGAATTAGAGTTGTGGCTCTAGCAGGAACGAAGAAGGCAGACAGCCTGTGGGCACCACGGTGGAGCTCCACCACAGGATCCTCTGCCGGTGGAATCTGAGACCTGGGTAAGGATAAGACCCACTACCTCCCTGCGGTGGCACTGTGGCTGTGTGGTTATGTAGGAATTAATTCAGTTTCATGTTATCAGAAGTGTACGGTATGCAAATGCATATAAATACTATATTGAGCACATAAACATTGCTGCTACTTTCATTGACTAGGTGAGATCCTTTTGGATATGGTGTACAGAATGAGTCTTGGGTTCGGGGTTCAGTTTTCATTATTTTTACTCAGACAAATAAGCAGTAAGGATATGATTGTTATTCTAGTCTGAGCGTGTTATATTTATGCTAAACTATTCATGAGTTTTTACAATTCAACATTTTTTTGCCCATTTTATTAGTTAAATTTTTATTTGGGATCTTACTCCTCCACTTGTATGGTGTAGCTATAGGAAAGCTTGTCTACTAAAATACGGGAGGGTGCTGGGGAGTGCTGGGGAGTGCTGGGGGGCAGTCGCTTACTGTCACAGATCTAGGATCAGCTTATCTAAAGATGTAAATCTGATCTTGGATCAGATTTCAGGGGGCAACAAAAACAATGCCCTGTAGGTTGAGTAAATGATATTACTAAGCTGTTCTCGAACATACTATGCCAGGACATGGAAATCGATTCTATCGTAGTCCATGTGGGTTTTAATGACATTGTGAAGGGCAGCTCTGAACAGTTGAAAACTGGATTTTAAAGAGCTGATTGACTCTGCTAGACACTAATAAAAGACCCATCATGTCTGGCCCTCTGCCATCTCTGAATCGTTGCATTGAACACTTTAGCAGGATTCTTTCTCTTCACAAATGGCTACGTGATTATTGCAATGCAGTGGGTTTAACTTTTGTTGACAATTTCGTTACCTTTTTGTCGACAAAACACGTTTTATAAGGAGGATGGGATCCACCCAAATCCTGTGGGATCCTGGATCCTTTCACAGCATTATAAGGCTGCGCTGAGACAATGACTTATCAATGACCCGAGCCCTGCTCAGTTAATCCCTACCATTGTGTCGCTGAGTTGTCATAATGCTTCAGCAAATATACATTACACCAGGGGTGCTGGAAGACACAATGTAAGTAACCTAATTTATGTCCCTCTAACTGTCCTGAATGCCTCTGCTGATCCCACAGCTGTTGTATGCAGTACTCATGTGTCTATGAACCAGAGTTATACTGTTAGCACTGAGGTGGTGTGGCCTAGTAGGAAGTCCACTGTGTGCAGCTCACCCTGCACTAACATAAATAACATGAGCATGTCTACCTCTGCTAAGCTTCCCAGTAGAGCAATGAAAACAAGCAAGCATCCCAGAAAAGTGCTAAAAAATAGCCCACGTTAACATATGTAGCTTAACAAACGACGTTCATGAAATCAATAATTTGCTAGTACCTCTGACACTCACTTAGATAGTCAAATCAAATTGTTTTAGTCACATACACATGGTTAGTAGATGTTAATGCGAGTGTAGCGAAATGCTTGTGCTTCTAGTTCCAACAATGCAGTAATATCTAACAATTCCCAACAACTACCTAATACCTTTGATACAGTGGTAGCAATACAAGGTTATAACATTTACAGAAAATATAGAAATGCCAATGGTGGAGGTGTTGCTGTTTATATTCAGAACCACGTTCCTGTAAAGATTAGAGAGGATCTCATGTTAAATACTGTTGAAGTAATATGGCTACAGGTTCATCTGCCTCACCTAAAGCCCATTCTGGTGGGAAGCTGCTATAGACCACCAAGTACTAACAGTCAGTATCTGGATAATGTGTGAAATGCTTGATAAATGTATGTGATATCTACAGTTATATTTTCTGGGTGATTAAATATTGACTGGCTTTCATCAGGCTGGTCACTCAAGAAAATGCTTCAACCTGTAACCAGTGCCTGCAACCTGGTTCAGGTTGTCAGTCAACCTACCAGGGTAGTTACAAACAGCACAGGAATGAAATCAACATGTATTTTTCACATATTTACTAATGCTGCAGAAATGTTCTTGAAAACAGTATCCAGATACATCAGATGTAGCCATATCTAGGAAAACCAGTTCCTAAGGCTGGTCCTAATATAGTGTATAAGAGGTCATACAAGAAGATTTGTAGTGATTCCTATGTTGTTGATGTAAAGAATATCTGTTGGTCCGTGGTGTGTAATGAGGAGCGAACAGACACGGCACTTGACACACTTATGAAATTGCTTATTCCAGTTACTAATAAGTACGCACCTATTAAGAAAATGACTTTTAAAAACTGTTAAATCCCTGTGGATGGATGAGGAATTTAAACTGTATGGTTGAGAGGGATGAGGCAAAAGGAATGGCAAATAGGTCTGGCTGCACAATTGATTGGCAAACATTTTGCACATTGAGAAATGTGACTAAACTGAATAAAAATAATTAACTACACTATGAAACAAAGATAAATGACAAAGAATGATAGTAAAAAGCTTTGGAGCACCTTAAATTAAATGTTGGGCAAAAGGGCAAACTCGGCTCCATCATTCATTGAATCTGATAGCTCATTCATCACATAACCAACTGATATTGCCAACTACTTAAATTATTTTTTCATTGGCAATATTAGCAAACTTAGGCATGACGTGCCAGCAACAAACGCTGACCCTACACGTCCAAGTATATCTGACCAAATTATGAAAGACAAGCATTGTAATTTTGAATTCTGTAAAGTGAGTGTTGAAGAGGTGAAAAAATTGTCTATCAACAATGACAAGCCACCGGGGTCTGATATCTTGGATGGCAAATTACTGAGGATAATAGCGGATGATATTGCAACTCCTATTTGCCATATTTTCAGTTTAAGCCTACTAGAGAGCGTGTGCCCTCAGGCCTGGAGGGAAGCAAAAGTCATTCCGTTACCTAATAATATATATTTTTTTAATTACTGGCTCAAATAGCCAACCAATCAGCTTGTTACCAACCCTTCGTAAACTTTTGGGAAAAATGGTGTTTGACCAGATACAATGCTCTTTTACAGTAAACAAATTGACAAACTTTCAGCATGCTTCTAGGGAAGGACATTCAACAAACACAGCTCTTACACAAATGACTGATGATTGGCTGAGAGAAATTGATGATAAAGAGATTGTGGTGGCTGTTTTTTCTTCAGTGCGCCTTTTTGACGTTTTCTATCATAGTCTGCTGCTGGAAAAACAGACCACAGAGGGTGTTCTTAGACGGAAGCCTCTCTAACATAGTCCAGGTAGAATCAGGAATTCCCCAGGGCAGCTGTCTAGGCCCATTTGACTATTTTTCAATCTTTATTAATGACATGCCACTGGCTTTGAGTAAAGTGTGTCTATGTATCCGGATGACTCAACACTATTGTACACGTCAGCTACTACAGTGACTGAAATGACTGCAACACTAAACAAAGAGTTGCACTTAGTTTCAGAGTGGGTGGCAAGGAATAAGTTACTCCTAAATATTTAAACTAAAAGCATTGTACTTCACTAAACCCTAAATCTCCACCAAATCTTGTAATAAATAATGTGGAAGTTGAGTGAGTAATCCTGGATTGTAACCCGTCATGGTCAAAACAGAGATACTTCTCCCAATCTGAGCTACTGTTGTATGTCCATAATAAAGTGCTGCTCTACCTTCTTAACAGCACTATCAACAAGGCAGGTCCTACAGGCCCTAGTTTTGTCGCACATGGACTACTGTTCAGTCGTGTGGTCAAGTGCCACAAAAAGGGACTTAGGAAAATTGCAATTGGCTCAGAACAGGGCAGCACGGCTGGCCCTTGGATGTACATGGATCGCTAATATTAATAATATGCATGTCAATCTCTCCTGGCTCAAAGTGGAGGAGAGATTGACTTCATCACTACTTGTATTTATGAGAGGTATTGAAATGTTGAATGAACCGAGCTGTCTGTTTTGAACTACTGGCACACAGCTCAGATACCCATACACACCCCAAAAGACATGCCATCTCTTCACAGTCCCCGTCGAGAACAGACTATGGGCGGTGAACAGTACTACATAGAGCCATGACTACATGGTACTCTATTCCACATCAGGAATAGAGTCAAGATGCACCAGTAGAATTATATTTAAAAAAACACATAAAAATACACCTTATGGAACAACGGGGACTGTGAAGACACATAGACACATGCATACACACACACACGATAGCATACGCACTATACACACACGTACACATGGATTTTGTACTGTAGATATGTGGTGAGCAGCGCAGTTAACATCGACGTCGTTAACGTGGAAGACGTGGATGTCGATTATGGCAGCCCCCCCGCACCTCTCTGGTTCAGAGGGTTTGGTTTAAATGCGGAAGACACATTTTCAGGTGAATGCATTGTTGTACAACTGACTAGGTATCCCCCTTTTTCCTTTAAATTAAATCAAATTTGTTTATAAAGCCCTTCTTAGATCAGCTGATGTCACAAAGTGTTGTACAGAAACCCAGCCTAAAACCCCAAACAGCAAGCAATGCAGGTGTAGAAGCACGGTGGCTAGGAAAAACTCCCTAGAAAGGCCAGAACCTAGGAAGAAACCTAGAGAGGAACCAGGCTTTAGTGGTGGAGTAGGGGCCTGAAGGCACACAGTGTATTGTGAAATCTGTAAATGTATTGTAATGTTAAATTTTTTTAATAAACTGCATTAATTCTGCCGGTCCCCAGGAAGAGGAGCTGGCAATAGCTAATGGGGATCCATTATAAATACAAATTCTCCTTTTGTAGCAACCAATGATGTGTATAAACCCTGAATGACTGACAGGTGGCGCTGTTTTGAAGTCACCATGCAGCCATCTTGGTACACCATTGTAAAAATGGTTTGGAAGCTATAGAAATAATTTAATGTCTACATTGACACGTTTATTCTAATTACAGCAAAAGTAATTTAAAAACATGTCATTTTGACCTTTTTAATACTGTAGAATTCCATTCATTCCTAGCATAGAGGACTGCTCCATAGAGAACGATAGAGAGCGCTAGTGACCAAAAGGCTGTTTTATCATGTGCAGTCCCATTGAGGGCTTCCGCCATTTTAATATAGTACACTGGGTGAGATTTCATTGGCTGATCCTTCCAACCAGTCATGTCCAACTGGGTCATCAGAAGGGATCACCCAATCGCGAAGAAGAAAATTGACTACTTCAAAATGGAGATTGCCTCAATGGCGCGACCTATGCCGTCATGGCACAGAAACAAAGATCAGTCCTCTATCTATCTCTATGGACTGCTGCTCCTGGTGGCTTCAAAGCGTCTCACTGGGCAACACATAGCATCAGCAATGCAGGGTTTATACAAGTTATTGGTAGAAACGGGGATGTAAATTACACATGCCACGTCTAGTGAGGTGGTGTGACGTCAGAGAAAAAGTAAGCAATTTAGTCTCGTCTACTTCGTTTCCAGCAAATACTTATTTTAAAATCTTGGTTTTGTCGGTCTACTCTTCTAATGTAGTGAAGTCAGTTATTTTGAAGTAGTGGTACTTTCACTTGAGTACAGAGTTGCAGTACTCTACCCAGCCCTGCTAATCAGTTGTCTGTATTAAAGGAGGGGAAATTAAAGTGGCAATCTGTGATTGCTACATCTATTTTTATCTATACTAATGATATATATACCCATTTGATTCTTGACAAATATTAACTTAGAAATGCCTTGATGAGCTTAGTTCAACTGTCATACCCCATCAGAACACAAAATACACAGTAAATGTGTTTTTACTCCATTGTTAGTTTGCAATTAGATTGTTTACAAACACTATAGCTTTGAAACATGGTTAAAACCTATCATTTTGATATCGTGGATGGTCAGTCCTTTCATCCATAGTCCCTTCTATGAATTTGAGAGTGGTTGCATTTCTCCAGCCCCATCCCTAAGCCGTTTACCCTTAAAATGTGACGGTGTTATTGTTTGTTTTGTAGATTGCCCCCTTTTTTAAGCTTTATTTGTTTGGCCTTGAACTACTTAATACTGTCAATGAACTTGCAGCTCATGTGCAGTCCCTCTTAAGCTTTTTGTATCTGTTGTTGATGAAATTAATTGCCCCCATTTAAATCCAAAGGACATACATGTTATGTGGAAGCAATGAAAGTAAAGGTAGGTTACTGGTAGTGTGGTACAAGCCACTAATATATATTTTTTTACAGTTTCCCTTCAATAATATGGTCAATACGTGACAACGGTTACATTAGACATATAGACAATCTATAGAAAACTGAAGAGAACAACAAACAAGTTCCCGTAAGTAAAAGGGATAATTATGCTTTAAAAAATAATAATTAATGTATGAATTTCACTTGTTTATTAATCATTCTTAAATTGATAGAAATACACATTTTGTTTGAATTTGTGATCAAAACAAGGTATCCTTTTCTTCAAAGATGAGTTGATTTTGAGGGATGTTAACAATATCTGAAGGTATCACAAAACCTCAATCGGAACCCTGTACAATCGTGTTTCTCAACCTGTTCCCGTGGACCCAAAGGACTGCATATTTCTGTTCCCGTCCAGCATGACCCCAGGTGCTTCAATAAGCCCTTGATTAGTTGATTCAGGTGTGTGTGTGTGTTAGACCAATCACTTTTGGCACAGACGTTTCTTCTTTTAAACTCACATAACCTACTATGAAACATAATTACCGACGCCAGCGGTAACCGTACCCATAGCTACCATGCTTTTGAACTGTATCCTACAACTTGGAACATAACAGACGTAAAACGTTAACTTGTTGACCATATATGGCGTACTACAGGTAACAACTGCTTCTACTTATTATAAGTGGTCCTGTGTGGCTCCCACAGTCGGTAGAACATGTTGATTGCATCATCAGGGTTGTTGGTTCCATTCCCGCTGGGAGCCACCGATATGAAAACTTATACGTGGCATTAATGTAAGGCGCTTTGGATAAAAGCATCTGCTAATTGGCAATTTGGCATATATTATAAAAACACCATATCAAGTAAGATTACTATTATCATACAAACTCTCAATTTGATGTTTTGAAGAGAGAGAAAAAATCCATGATCAATGCTTAGTCCACACCTGAGTACATCTGTCAGAACTTATGGTCTGAACTGTTTCCATCCTTCCAGCACGGCTCCACACCTGCTCATGTTTATCCTTGCCTTTTAACCAAGGACTGATTGCTACCTGGGAAACCAGTACCCTTTTCACACTGTCGTACATGCTGGAACCAAACTGCTGGCACCCGATACTCAGGCCAGCTGAGTACAACTTGGCTCGGTTCAGCTTGGCAGTGTGAGAATCCCTCAGGTGTGGACACTCCAACCAATCAGTAACATTCATTGATCAAGTAGGTGCCAGGGAGAAACGTGTAACCGGCAGGGCTTTATAGAACTCAAGGAGATGAGTTCATTAAGCACCCCCTGCACTACAGTGATCACAAAAGGACATGAGCTAAGGGTCTGTCATCATCGTTATGGAACTGCAGCACAACCTAGTCAGCAAAGCCTCTTGATGGGAGAATTTACAACTGAAACGGTGAAGACCTATTTTCTCTGGTCATGTCGTCTGGTCATCCCTTGGCGCTTGCCAGACGGTCACAAATACCTTGTATTTATCTGCATGTCACAGCAGTCTTAATCAAATAATGTATTTATAAAGCCCTTCTTTGATATCAGCTGATATCTCGAAGTGCTGTACAGAAACCCAGCCTAAAACCCCAAACAGCAAGCAATGCAGGTGTAGAAGCACGGTGGCTAGGAAAAACTCCCTAGAAAGGCCAGAACCTGGGAAGAAACCTAGAGAGGAACCAGGCTATGAGGGGTGGCCAGTCCTCTTCTGGCTGTGCCGGGTGGAGATTATAACAGTACATGGCCAAGATCGTCTTCCATCGGTGTCTATACAGAATATTTCTCAATGCACACCATTGCTTATTGCAGTGCACTGACACACTGGGTGTGTCATTTGACTCTCTGAATCCCGTCTTTAAATACTAGACATGCTCACTACTCCAACTATAAGATGAGTGTGTTTTTGTCAGTAGCGATAGCATGGCAATAAAATAATAATGTTTTCCACTGATTTCTTTAAACTCACAATTGATGTAAATTGAAATGATACCGGAGTGTGTTGTGTCAATGTGAATCAGGTGAGGAGTATAAACTTCACACTCACCTGTGAAGAGTGACGTATGGTCAGGATATTATCTACGGCCCGTCTATAACTGGCACCTAAAGCACTGAGGATTTGAGTTCTGACGTCAGGAACACCTGGGTTTACTTCCCTGTTCACGGCAGTGGAGGCTGGTGGGAGGAGGACGGGCTCGTTGTAACGGCTGGAGGTAATAGAACGTAGTCAAACGTGGTTTCTGTATGTTTGATCTGTTTGATACTGTTCCGTTTATTCCATCCTAGCCATTACAATGAGCTTGTCCTCCTACAGCTCCTCTCACCAGCCACCCCTGACTCCCTGGTATTAATATGTGATGTCATCCGTAACATGTGGGCTGTATACAATACAACTATTTTTGTTCATTTGTGACAACAGAAAGTGGTATTCTGCTCTTCTCTTACCCCCCCCCCCCCAGACAACACACAAACACACATATTTGTCAGCCACAGTACCGTGTCCCAAGAGCTATTTTGGGGCTTAAGAGCATTGCCAAAGGGCACAGCGGTAGGAGAGTCTGTCAAGGATATGACACCAACAGCCCTCCAGATGCCAGTTCAGTCCCCACCGTATCATCCCACTGGGCACACCACGTCATTTCAATGTGAAAATGTGGGTAATATTTGGTTGAGACGTTGATCAATGAGATTCGACCCTTTATTTGCCCATTCAAAAAAGACAGCAAGAAGTTTGTTGAAATCCCAATGTGTTATTACTATGCTTTTTGAATCTTGCTTGGGCAGCTTCTGCGGCCACATTTTTTATCCAATGGGTTTTATAGTAAAGACATTTACTTAACTGTAAAAAAAAAAAAAAAAAAAAATCTTTTACCTTTTAATGTGCCATGAACACAACCAGTCATGACATTTTCATCAGATTGTCAAACAAATCACTTCAAAAAGTAGGTTACCTTCGTACGTTCATCCAAAATAATTCCAGCATCCAAAACAGTGCACTGTTGTATTTTTTTATTTTGTATTCCCTGCTCACGAGACCCCTTGATGATGTGAGTCGTGATGCAATTGCCTCTTCTGCCTAATGGTAAGTACACCACTGCCTGCGTGTAGACTGAAGTTAATCAAGCAGCTGACCAAATGACTTCTGGGTTAACAGAGATTACTGTGCTTTCAACTATTTATACTGAACAATAATATAAACACAACTTGTAATGTGTTGGTCCCATTTTTCATGTACTGAAATAAAAGTTTACTAGAAATTTTCCATATGCACAAAAATGCTTTATTTCTCTCAAATTCTGTGCACAAATTTGTTTACATCCCTGTTAGTGAGCATTTCTCCTTTACCAAGATAATCCATCCACCTGACAGGTGTGGCATATCAAGAAGCTGATTAAACAGCATGATCATTACACAGGTGCACCTTGTGCTGGGGACAAACGGCAACTCTAAAGCGTGCAGTTTTGTCATGCAACACAATGTCTCGGGTTTTGAGGGAGCATGCATTTGGCATGCAGACTGCAGGAATGTCCACAAGAGCTGTTGCTAGATAATTTAATGTTAATTTCTCTACCATAAGTTGCCTCCAATGTCGTTTTAGAGAATTTGGCAGTACGTCCAACCGGCCTCACAACCGCAGGCCACGTGTAACCACGCCAGCCCAGGACTTCCACATCAGTCTTATTAACCTGAAGGATCATCTGAGACCAGCCACCCGGACAGCTGTTGAAACTGGGGGTTTGCACAACCAAAAGAATTTCTGCACCAACTCTCAGAAACCGTCTCGGGGAAACTCCTCTGCGTTCTCATCGTCCTCACCAGGGTCTTGACCTGACTGCAGTGGGCAAATACTCACCTTTGACCTTTCACTGGCACGCTGGAGAAGTGTGCTCTTCATGGATGAATCACAGTTTCAACTGTACTGGGCACATGGCAGACAGAGTGTATGGCGTTGTGTAGGCGAGCGGTTTGTTGATGTCAATGTTGTGAACAGAGTGCCCCATGGTGGGGTTATGGTATGGGCAGGCATAAGCTACGGACAATGAATACAATTGCATTTTATCGATTATCAATTTGAATGCACAGAGCTACTGTGATGAGATCCTGAAGACCATTGTCGTGCCATTCATCCGCCACCATCACCTCATGTTTCAGCATGATAATGCACAGCCCCATGTCACAAGGATCTTTACACAATTCCTGGAAGCTGAAAATGTACCAGTTATTCTATGGGCAAAATACTCACCAGACATGTCATCCATGGATCGATGTGTACAACAGCATGTTCCAGTTCCCCCCGATATCCGGCAACTTCGCACAGCCACTGAAGAAGAGTGGGACAACATTCCACAGGCCACAATCAACAGCCTGATCAACTATGTGAAGGAGATGTGTCGCGCTGCATGAGGTAAATGGTGGTCACACCAGATACTGACTGGTTTTCTGATCCACGCCCCTTACATGTTAAGGTATCTGTGACCAACAGATGCATATCTGTATTCCCAGTCATGTGAAATCCATAGATTAGGGCCTAATGAATCTATTTAAATTGACTGATTTCCTCATATGAACTGTAACTCAGTACAATCTTTTAAATTGTTGCACGTTGCGTTTTATATTTTTGTTCAGTGTAAAAGCACAACCAAATTCCAACTGGAAAAACAATGTCAGATTTGTATAATTGTCATGTAAATGTGTTATCACTGCACAACCATTTTAAAAAGCACAACAAAGTTCAAATGGGAACACAATGTCAGATATTTAGTATTTATACATCAACTCATTGTGTTATCACTGTGCTTCATCTAATAGCACAACCCAATAACCTGGATTACAGTTGAGAATGAGATTACATTAAAGTACATGGTGCGATGTGATCGACGCTGTTCAATATTCTACACAGATTATTACAGCAGTTGTGAAGATCTCCACCGACCTGCGACCTTTGCACTCTATCTTGAACATACGTTTTCTATTATTACATAAGACATTTATAGTTACAATAACCTCAGTCGCCATGGATGTGTTACTGATTTTAAGGTGGAATAAATACTGTTAAATTAGTTTGTTGCATAAATACGGTTACATTAGTTTGTTGAATAAATACTTTTACATTAGTTTGTTAGTACCTTAGCCTAAAGTTATCTACTATATTTGGTTGTTTGGTTGACAAAGCAACCGAATATTAACATTTTAAAGGAGAAGTGTCTTCGGTGCCACTAACTTTATGAATTAAGAATTTATTATGTTGAATTCACATCTCCATCTCAACCAAAAATCAAAGTTAAGGAATTGGACTAAATCACATCTTTATTTTAAAGTGCTTTTAAAAGGTGAACAATGCAGAAATCGCTCTCTGCCATTTCCTGTTTGCTGAAATTAGAAAAGTTAGCCTAATTTCAGTTTGTGACAAAAACAAGCAAGTATAGTGTAGAGATTTATTGTACCATCTAAACCGCTGTGAAATATATTTTCCATAACCAAAAAGTATTGTATTTTCAGCTGTTTTTAAAGCTGGTGTACAAAAACCGAAAGTAAAAGATGCAAAAACGAAACGTAAGATCGGGAAACATAGAAATAGAGGACATACTGTAGATATATAGAACATAGAACATATCTACTGCTGCTTAGACTGGCTTTCAATGAGATTGACAGATCTATAACTGAATTTGACCGGGTCACCCAAAAATGTACATACTGCAGCTTTAAAGTATGATTGGATTTATTCCTATTCTTTAACTTAGATTTTTTTGGTTGAAGTGGAGACGTGAATCCAACATATCAATTATTAATTTGTAGACAAACTGTAATTAAATCCAGACTAAGTCAGTAGCACAGATGGAACTTTCCAAGCAGAAGATACATCTTCAAATGTTGATATTTGGTTGCGTTGACAACCAAACACAATTCAATATCCAGTGTGTCTATAAATGTATAATTTTTATGTTGGATTCACGTCTCCATCTCAACCAAAAATCTAAGTTGTAGAATGTGACAAAATCAATTCAAACTTTAAATGCACTCTTATCCAGAGCGACTTACAAATGTACCTTTATATTTAACTAGGCAAGTCAGTTAAGAACAAATTCTTATTTTTCAATGACGGCCTAGGAACAGTGGGTTAACTGCCTGTTCAGGGGCAGAACGACAGATTTGTACCTTGTCAGCTCGGGGATTTGAACTTGCAACCTTTCGGTTACTAGTCCAACGCTCTAACCACTAGGCTACCCTGCCGCCCCTTGTTATTGCAACAAGCAAAGGAAGCTAGCTAGCTAGGTATATTTTTGCTATGGAAGGTTTTTCATATGGCTGATGTCATCTGTGTAAACTAAATCAGAGCACAAACAAATAAGCTAGCAAATGTCCTAGGCTGCTATTATAGCCAGTTAGCTAGCCAACTAGTCAGTAGTAGTTACAAGCCAACGAGCTTGCACCATAGCTTTATAGATCGTCCACCACAAATCAATGTTGACAATATATCCTAGCTAGCTACATTCTTCTAATAAGCATAGCTGGGCTAGCTAAGTAAAGTTAATCGTCAACACCAAACATTGGGAAACTGCCACGCTGCTAACTTATGATACAGGCAATGGGCATTGCTCATCAAGCTACTCCGGTATGATAGTCAAACTGGCTAGCTACGTGGATAGCTACATGTGCAGCCAGATGTCAGTTTCAGCACAAACACTGCTAGTTAGCCTACAAGTGCTCAGCATATGTGGGAACTCCAAGACTGTTGGAAAAACATTCCAGGTGAAGCTGGTTGAGAGAATCCCAAGAGTGTGCAAAGCTGTCATCAAGGCAAAGGGTGGCTACTTTGAAGAATCTCAAATATAAAATATATTTAGATTTTTTTAACATTCTTTTGGTTACTATATGATTCCATATGTGTTATTTCATAGTTTTTATGTCTTCACTATTATTCTACAATGTAGAAAATAGTAAAAATAAAGAAAAACCCTTGAATGAGTAGGTGTGTCCAAACTTTTGACTGGTACTGTATATATACACTATATATACAAAAGTATGTGGACACCCCTTCAAATGAGTATTTGGCTATTTTAGCCACACCCGTTGCCAACAGGTGTATAAAATCGAGCACATAGCCATGCAATCTCCATAGGAAAAACATAGGCAGTATAATGGCCTTACTGAAGAGCTCAGTGACTTTCAACGTGGCACCGTCATATTCTGAGTTTATGTCAATGTCAATCAGGAATGGAGACAGGCTCTATAGAACTCTATATAAATGAGTGACTGAGGCAAACACACCTGTTATGTTGGGCACCTACAGACAAAAAAACATGCTATGAAATACACACCCAGTGTACAAAACATTAGGAACACCTGTTCTTTCCATGACAGACTGACCAGCTGAAAGCTATGATCCCTTATTGATGTCACGTGTTAAATCCACTTCAGTCAGTGTAGATGAAGGGGAGGAGACAGGTTAAAGAAGGATTTTTAAGCCTTGAGACAATTGAGACATGGATTGTGTATGTTTGCCATTCAGAGGGTGAATGGGCAAGTCAAAATATTTAAGTTCCTTTGAACGGGGTATGGTAGTAGGTGCCAGGCGCACCGGTTTGAGTGTGTCAAGAACTGCAACGCTGCTGGGTTTTTCACGCTCAACAGTTTCCTGGGTGTAACAAGGATGGACCACCAACCAAAGGACATCCAGCCAACTTGACACAACTGTGGGAAACATTGGAGTCAACCTGGGCCAGCATCCCTGCGGAACACTTTCAACATCTTGTAGAGTCCATGTCCCGACGAATTGAGGCTGTTCTGAGGGCAATGTACTTGAGCTGCAGCCCAATATTAGGAAGCTGCTCCTAATGTTTTATACACTCAGTGTACATTTAAGCAATAAAGCACGAGAGGGGTTTGGTATATTGCCAATATACCACGGCTAAGGGCTGTTCTTAGGCACAACGCTAATATACCACAAACCCCCGAGGTGCCTTATTGCTGTTATAAACTGGTTACCAACGTAATTAGAGCAGTTAAAATACATGTTTTGTCATACCCGTGGTATATGGTCTGATATACCACGACTGTCAGCCAATCAGCATTCAGGGCTTGAACCACCCAGTTTATAATGCTAAAATAAAAGTTTGAGGAAATGCAGGCACCACATTACAAAACAGCTCAATGTAACCTTTATTTATTTAACTAGGCAAGTCAGTTAACACATTCTTATTTACAATGACGGCCTACCGGGGAACAGTGGGTTAACTTGCTTTGTTCAGGGGGCAGAACGACAGATTTTTACCTTGTCAGCTCAGTAACCTTTCGGTTACTGGCTCTACCCACTAGGCTACCAGCTGCCCCAATCAAGCATGATGTTCTTTTAAGTATAACAGCAAAGCTAGCTTTCATATAATAATTTTTTTAAAAGCTTGAAAAGGTAAAGGAATGGAATTAGTGTTGTGTACATGTACTTTAACTTGTATGCGGTACAAATCACAATATGGTGGAAGCCCCTTATATAAGAGTATGAATTAGGTCATTCCTTGGCCGTGTGTTATTGCGTCATTTTAAGAGCATTCCTTGGCCGTGTGTTATTGACAATGATGGTGCAGGTATTCAAGCCTTATTGCTTAATTATGTGCGTTGTGCAACATGTTGAGGTGTACTGTGTAACATCAAATCAAATTTATTTATATAGCCCTTCTTACATCATCTGATATCTCAAAGTGCTGTACAGAAACCCAGCCTAAAACTCCAAACAGCAAGCAATGCAGGTGTAGAAGCACGGTGGCTAGGAAAAACTCCCTAGAAAGGCCAAAACCTAGGAAGAAACCTAGAGAGGAAACAGGCTATGAGGGCTGGCCAGTCCTCTTCTGGCTGTGCCGGGTGGAGATTATAACAGAACATGGCCAAGATGTTCAAATGTTCATAAATGACCAGCAGGGTCAGATAATAATAATCACACTAGTTGTTGAGGGTGCAGCAAGTCAGCACCTCAGGAGTAAATGTCAGTTGGCTTTTCATAGCCGATCATTCAGAGTATCTCTACCGCTCCTGCGGTCTCTAGAGAGTTGAATACAGCAGGTCTGGGTTAGGTAGCACGTCCCGTGAACAGGTCAGGGTTCCATAGCAGCAGGCAGAACAGTTGAAACTGGAGCAGCAGCACGGCCAGGTGGACTGGGGACAGCAAGGAGTCATCATGCCAGGTAGTCCTGAGGCATGGTCCTAGGGCTCAGGTCCTCCGAGAGAAAGAAAGAGAGAATTAGAGAGAGCATACTTAAATTCACACAGGACACCGGATAAGACAGGAGAAGTACTCCAGATATAACAGACTGACCCTAGCCCCTCGACACATAAACTACTGCAGCATAAATACTGGAGGCTGAGACAGGAGGGGTCAGGAGACACTGTGGCCCCATCCGATGATACCCCCGGACAGCACTGAGTGAACAAAACATGAAGAACACCTTCCTAATATTGAAAGTCTCCTCCTTTTGCCCTCAGAACAGTTAAAACAGAGAAAGTTGATCTAGTCTTAACAGTGATATTCTTGTGTTTCTGTGTCTCCAGGTGCCTCCAGTCCAGCCAGTAAGGTCTATGAGTGGTCCCCCTGGATTCCCTGGCCCTCCCCCCTCTCTCACCCCCGGTGGACCCCCTTCCTTCCTGCCCGCTGGCTTCAACCCCACACAGATGCCTCCAGGTAACACCAAATGAACAACTAGAGGGATCACAAACAAACCTTGTCGTCGCCCCCCCCCCCCCCCCCCCCCCCCCCCGGATTGTCATTGTAGAATTATAACATATTTGTTATGAAATATACAAGAAGTCCAAACCAACCTTTTTATAATCACGAACATGTTTAAAGATATGATGTTAGTCATTTGTTTGATTTGAACTTTTCTAACCCATATGTTTTATGTGTCTGCTCTGTCTGCAGGTTTCCCTCCACCAGTGGTGGGAGGGCCAAGGAGCACCAAAGATGACTCGGGGTCTAAAGACAAGGCTGGAGGGAGTGGTGGCCTCTCTGGCCCCTCAGACCCTCCAGACAGCCAGCTGGGAGCTCCAGGGCCAGGGGCCGGGATGAGTCCTCCAGGCCCCGCAGTGTTACTGGGTCCCAGGCCGGCCATGATGACCATGCAGCCTCGTCCAGGACTACCGCCCCCTTTCGCCCCTCACCTCCCTCCCCCCAACATGCCCCCAATGATGATGGGCTCCAGGGGTCCCAACCACATGTTCCCCCCCAGGGGGGGCCCTCCAGGTGGGTTCAGGATGCCCATGGGCCACCAGTCCATGGAGGACTTTCCTCACGGACCCCCCAGACATCCCTTCCAGCCTGGACCCCCCGGGGAAGACGGTGGCAACTGGGAGGGCGGGAGACACTTCAGGGGCGAGAGGCCAGGGTTTGGGGGACATGACAGGGATTGGGGGAGGTTTGGGGAGCAGGCGAGAGGGTTTCCGAGAGGAGGAAGAGGGGGAAACGGTTGGTCCAGAGGTGGGCCTGAGGGGAGGGACCGTTTCATGAACCGACAGGATAGATTTGAACGGTGATGACAGGGGCCAAGGGGGTGGAGCTGAAGAGACGGGGATCAGCTTCCAGGGTCCTGTAAGGAGAAAACCTTTAGGAACAGGAATGAACGACCTGATCTCGTCCAATAAAAACACAGAGTTTAGTTTCTCTACAGTGTGTGTAACTGAACACAGCCCAGATTATCTCTGGCCTCAAGAGAACCACTTGGAGACTGGGCACATTTGAGTCAGACACAAACTTTGTAAGAATACAGCCTGTCCCTGATCAATTTCTCTACCGTTCCAAAGACATTAAGACTAACACAAAGAAACATTATGGTCCGGTTAGACCAGACACAGAATAGACCTAGTCCGTGAATAAATGGATGGATCTCTGTTAGAATGACTTCTTAGTCCAGGACTAGATTTAATCTGTGTCTGGGAAACCGACTCGATGAGAATATCACAGTTTAAACCAACGGAAGTCTAATTTTGCAGTCAGTTCATGTGAATAACTTTGTCCTATTTTGAGCTGGTATATTCTGACAGAAAACCACAGAGAAGAATACTGCTTGGTATATATTGTATGTGCTGATGAAGGCCAATATCTTGTTTGGTATATTTTGAGTGAATGTTTTGTTAATTCTCAAGTAAGTCTGTCACTAGGCCAGTTAGAAAAACAAACTTTATTTGTTGTCAGTTTTACGGTTGGATCCGAAAACACGATGATCTTTGTATTGATTGGGGTGGGCGCTTCAGAACCCGAAAATATTTTGCTTCAGAATTTGTATCATTAGCTGTTTTGTTTTTAGTAAACTATTTTTGTACTAAGCAAGTGTCTCTTGTAAATTCTTCATGGGAGGCAAATTTTAAATGCAATGTTTTTTTTTTCACTCACTGACCAGGGAAACTGTTGGCAGTTCCATTGTCTACCACTAGAGGGCAATGTAGCACTTTTTTAAACCTGGGATAGTAGCCAGGGTCTCACTTTTACATGTTAATCAAATCAAACTTTATTTGCCACATGCAACATACATACATACACACATACAACAAGTGTAGACTTTACCGTGGAAATGCTTACTTACAAGCCCTTAACCAACAGTGCAGTTCAAGAAGAAGAAAATATTTACCAAGTAGACTAAAATAAAAAGTAATAATAAAAAGTAACAGAATAAGAATAACGAGGCTTTATACAGGGGGCACCAGTACCGAGTCAGTGTGCAGGGGTACAGGCTAGTTGAGGTAATCTGTACATGTAGGTGGGGGCGAAGTGACTATGCATAGGTAACAAACAAACAGCGAGTAGCAGCAGTGTACAGAGAGTTGGGGGGGGGTCAATGTAAATTATCCAGTGGGGATTTTTATGAATTGTTCAGCAGTCTAATGGCTTGGGGGTAGAAGCTGTTGAGGAGCCTTTTGGTCCTAGACTTGGTGCTCCGGTACCGCTTGCCGTGCGGTAGCAGAGAAAACAGTCTATGACTTGGATGACTGGAGTCCCTGACAATTTTATGAGCTTTCCTCTGACACCGCCTATTATATAGGTCCTGGATGGCAGGAATCTTGGCCCCAGTGATGTACTGGGCCGTACGCACTACCCTCTGTAGCGCCTTACAGTCAGATCCCGAGCAGTTGCCATACCAGGCGGTGATGCAACCGGTCAGGATGCTCTCGATGGTGCAGTTGTAGAACATTTTGAGGATAATTTACCTTCGCTTCATTGGGCACAGGGACTATGGTGGTCTGCTTGAAACATGTAGGTATTACAGACTCGGTCAGGGAAAGGTTGAAAATGTCAGTGAAGACACTTGACAGTTGGTCTGCGCATGCTTTGAGTACACGTCCTGGTAATCCGTCTGGCCCAGCGGCTTTGTGAATGTTGACCTGTTTAAAGGTTTTGTTCACATCGGCTACTGAGAGCGTTATCAGACAGTCATCCAGAACAGCTGGTGCTCTCGTATGCTTCAATGTTGCTTGCCTCGAAGCGAGCATAAAAGGCATTTAGCTAGTCTGGTAGGCTCGCGTCACTGGGCAGCTCGCGTCTGGGTTTCCCTTTGTAGTCCATAATAGTTTTCAAGCCCTGCCACATCCGACGAGCGTCAGCGCCGGTGTAGTAGGATTCAATCTTAATCCTGTATTGACGCTTTGCTTGTTTGATGGTTCGTCTGAGGACATAGTGGGATTTCTTATAAGCGTCCAGATTAGTCTCCCGCTCCTTGAAAGCGGCAGCTCTAGCCTTTAGCTCGATGCGGATGTTGCCTGTAATCCATGGCTTCTGATTGGGGCATGTACATACGGTCACTGTGGGGACGACGTCGTTGGCTTCATCAATAAGTGCATCGATGACTGAGGTGGTATACTCCTCAATGCCATTCGATGAATCCCGTAACACGTTCCAGTATGTGCTAGCAAAACAGTCCTGTAGCTTAGCATCTGCTTCATCTGACCACTTTCTTATTGATCTAGTCACTGGTACTTCCTGCTTTAGTTTTTGCTTTTAAACAGGAATCAGGAGGATAGAATTGTGGTCAGATTTGCCAAATGGAGGACGGGGGAGAGCTTTGTATGCATCTCTGTGTTTGGAGTAAAGGTGGTCTAGGATTTTTCCCCCTGGTTGCACATGTGACATGCTGGTAAAAATGTTGTTTAAGTTTGCCTGCATTCTTAGTCATTTCTCAGATGCTCTTATCCAGAGTGACTTCCAGTTAGTGCATTCATGTTAAGATAGCTTGGTGAGACAACCTCATATCACAGTCAGAGTAAGTCAATTGTTCCTCAATGAAGTAGCTAACTGCAAGAACTAATACGGGGAAAGTCAAGTGTGAGTGTTAGTTCATGAAAGGCAAGTTGTTTTTTGGGTGGTGGTGGTGGGGGGGGTTACTGTGCCACCCTATGCACAATATATTTCACCGTTTTTGACCGGGGCCCATAGGTCTCTGGTCAGAAGTAATGCACTATATAGGAAATAGAATAGGGTGCTAATTGGGATGCATGGGTTGTCTCTGCAGCCATCTTAAGTGTTCTCTATGTTCAGCTCGTCATCTGTCTGTGGGCTCATCCAGATGGTGTCCATTTTGTACGTCTGTTTACATTATCTGACAACAACAGGTATATTATTCCCACCTGGTTTGTTATCTCAGTGCCGTCAGGAAGTTTCCCCCTCGACTTATTCCACACTTTGTTGTTGTTACAGCCCGAGTTAAACATGGATTAAATGGATTTATTTTCTCACCCATCTACACACAAATGCCCGATAATCGTTACTGATTACAATTTTGGACATGTAACCGTAACGGATTACATTTAGAAAGTAACCTACCCAACCCTGTATTGGAAAACCCTAGTCTTTGTGGTTGAATCTGTGTTTGAAATGCACTGCTCGACTGAGGGACCGTACATATACATGTATGTGTATATGAGGTACAGAGATGAGGTAGTCATTCAACAATCATGTTAAAACACTCACTTGATCGACTATGAAAAGCCAACTGACATTTACTCCTGAGGTGCTGACTTGCTACACCCTCGATAACTACTGTGATTATTATTATTTGACCATGCTGGTCATTTATGAACATTTGAACATTTTGGCCATGTTCTGTTATAATCTCCACCCGGCACAGCCAGAAGAGGACTGGCCAGCCCTCATAGCCTGGTTCCTCTCTAGGTTTATCAATCACGTTAAAACACTTACTGCACACATTCCATGCAACTTATTGTGACTTGTTAAGTACATTTTTACTCCTGAACTTATTTAGGCATCGCCATAACAAACAGGTTGAATACTAATTGACTCAAGACATTTCAAGCTTTTCATTTTTAATTACTTTCATAATTTTTTCAAAAAAAAAACGTGAATCCACTTTGACATTATGGGGTATTGTGTGTAGGACAGTGACACATAAGCTCAATTGAGTCATTTTTAAATTCAGGCTGTAACACAACAAAATATGGAAAAGGTCAAGGGGCGTCTTTCTGAAGGGCGCTGCACGTGTTAAGGGTGACTGTTTCTTAACCCCACAACAACATGTGGAAAAAGGTCAAGGGGCGTCTTTCTGAAGGGCGCTGCACGTGTTAAGGGTGACTGTTTCTTAACCTCACAACAACATGTGGAAAAAGGTCAAAGGGCGTCTTTCTGAAGGGCGCTGCACGTGTTAAGGGTGACTGTTTCTTAACCTCACAACAACATGTGGAAAAAGGTCAAAGGGCGTCTTTCTGAAGGGCGCTGCACGTGTTAAGGGTGACTGTTTCTTAACCCCACAACAACATGTGGAAAAAGGTCAAAGGGCGTCTTTCTGAAGGGCGCTGCACGTGTTAAGGGTGACTGTTTCTTAACCTCACAACAACATGTGGAAAAAGGTCAAAGGGCGTCTTTCTGAAGGGCGCTGCACGTGTTAAGGGTGACTGTTTCTTAACCTCACAACAACATGTGGAAAAAGGTCAAAGGGCGTCTTTCTGAAGGGCGCTGCACGTGTTAAGGGTGACTGTTTCTTAACCTCACAACAACATGTGGAAAAAGGTCAAAGGGCGTCTTTCTGAAGGGCGCTGCACGTGTTAAGGGTGACTGTTTCTTAACCCCACAACAACATGTGGAAAAAGGTCAAAGGGCGTCTTTCTGAAGGGCGCTGCACGTGTTAAGGGTGACTGTTTCTTAACCCCACAACAACATGTGGAAAAAGGTCAAAGGGCGTCTTTCTGAAGGGCGCTGCACGTGTTAAGGGTGACTGTTTCTTAACCCCACAACAACATGTGGAAAAAGGTCAAAGGGCGTCTTTCTGAAGGGCGCTGCACGTGTTAAGGGTGACTGTTTCTTAACCCCACAACAACATGTGGAAAAAGGTCAAAGGGCGTCTTTCTGAAGGGCGCTGCACGTGTTAAGGGTGACTGTTTCTTAACCCCACAACAACATGTGGAAAAAGGTCAAAGGGCGTCTTTCTGAAGGGCGCTGCACGTGTTAAGGGTGACTGTTTCTTAACCTCACAACAACAGCCTCTGTTCAGTTTACACGAGTGAGTCCATTGCTAACGGCCGCTTGACTCTACATGATACAATGTTGTCTTTGACGTTTTCTCTAAGCCTGCGTCTTACGATTCCCCCCCCCTATAGCCCCGAGGTTATTACTGGTGGAGAGTGAGACAAAGCTTGAACTGTTTGAGGTTATGAAAGACCATCACCAAGCCAGACCCGGAGGTATCAGGTGTGTGATGGGAACACACTTTTCAGAGATGTGACCAAGACAACAACAAAAAGAGTTCATAATAACTGAGTTTATAACTTTTGAAGATATTCAACTATTTCAACTTTTTGGTTTCCAATGTTAGAGGAACAAACAGTTCAAGCTTTGTCTCACTCTCCACCAGTAATAACCTCGGGTTATAGGGGGGGATCCTCAACAGCTTCTACCCCCAAGTCATAAGACTGCTGAACAATTAATCAAATGGCCAACGGACTATTTACATTGACCCCCCCCCCATTTGTTTTGTATACTGCTGCTACTCTCTGTTTATTATCTATATAGTCACTTTACCCCTACCTACATGTACACTGCTGCTACTCTCTGTTTATTATCTATGTATAGTCACTTTACCCCTACCTACATGTACACTGCTGCTACTCTCTGTTTATTATCTATGCATAGTCACTTCACCCCTACCTACATGTACATATTACCTCGACTAACCTGTACCCCCACACACTGACTCAGTACCGGTACCCCCTGTATATAGCCTCGTTATTGTTATTTTGTGTTACTTTTTATAAAACTACAACTACTAATACAACTAATAAAACTACAACTACTAATAAAAACTACAACTACTAATAAAAACTACAACTACTAATACAACTAATAAAACTACAACTAATACAACTAATAAAACTACTAATACAACTAATAAAACTACAACAACTAATACAACTAATAAAACTACTAATACAACTAATAAAACTACAACTACTAATACAACTAATAAAACTACAACTACTAATACAACTAATAAAACTACAACTACTAATACAACTAATAAAACTACAACTACTAATACAACTACTAAAACTACAACTACTAATACAACTAATAAAACTACAACTACTAATACAACTAATAAAACTACTAATACAACTACTAGAACTACAACTACTAATACAACTAATAAAACAACCTACTGCTACAACTACAACTAATAAAACTACAACTACAACTACAACTAATAAAACTACAACTACAACTAATAAAACTACAACTACTAATACAACTAATAAAACTACAACTACTGCTACAACTAATAGTCCTGTTCTGTGAGCTCATGTGGCCTACCACTTCTCGGGTGAGACGTTGTTCATCCTTGACGTTTCCACTTCACAGTAACAGCACGTACAGTTGAAGGGGCAGTTCTAGCTTGGCAGAAATGTGACAAACTGACTTGTTGACTATGACAGTGCCACGTTGAAAGTCACTGAGCTCTTCAATACGGGACATTCTACTGCCAATGTTTGTCTATGGAGATTGCATGGCTGTGCGCTCCACTTTATACACCTGTCAGCAACAGGTGTTGCTGAAATAGCTGAATCCACTAATTTGAAGGGGCGTCCACATACTTTTGTATATTAGTGTATTTTAACTAATAAACGTTCAAAACCTAAAAGGACAATCTCGGGTTAAATCTTCATTGACATTAATTTATCACGGACATAGGTTGCTACTCCCCCCACCTAGAGTGCACCTAAACAACCTATCCATTACTACATTTCTATTCGATCAAATAAACCTCACGTAGCAAATTAGCAATAAAAAAATATTGAGCAATTTTGACACGCTCTCATTGACCTGCATACAAAAATTCCTCACTTCGTGGGTTTATTTCCGTGGACAGATTTTGGGCGGAGTAAAACCTCTCGCTTCGCCTCTTCCTCTCTGTCGTGGCGTAGAAACAACATGGTAGCGGCAACAGACGGAGCTTTCCGCGGCACAGACTAGCGATGGCATATTCTACACAGCGCGTCCAATTCACCGCATACATTGGACGACAGCCTCAATAGTCAACTGCGAGTAATGAACAGGTATGTTTTTATGCATAATGTTTGTTTTCTTCTCATGTGGTGGGGATAAATTAGCCTGATGTTTGACGCCGAGATATCTTCCCCCCTAGGTCCTAGAGACCGGGGCCAATAACCGTGACCGCGTCAATAACAAGGCATAACGCAGATTTCTCTTTCATAGATAGGCTGCCGTTTTGTCTAATTGTTTAAGACGGGCTAAACTCACAGGTAGGATGTCTGGTCTTTGTCAAATTCAGCAATCAAAGCTGAAATGACTGCATAAGCCATGTAGCCTACACTTGGTTTCCCATAAATAATGGATACATGCATGTGCGCGCCCATTCAATGCCCTAACATAATTTTCAATGCCTCCGTCACATGAAGGGCACCTATAGCCTTTATAATCTATAGGCTACATTGAGCAATAATTCACATCACAATATGTTCCAGTCCCCGCCCCAGTGAGAGGTAAAACCCCAAGTGTGATGTCTCTGTTGTATGTCTCTGTTGTATCTTCGTCACTGACCAGAGAAGCCCAGGGTGACTCTGACAAAGAGACACAGACTATTCATCACATGCCTGCCTTGCTACAGGTTTTTTCCCAATTAAACTTGACACCAGTCTATTGTAAGCTATTGATTAAACCAAATACACATGTAGGACATAAAAGACAACCTGTAGAATAATACGAATTGATTATGTTGATTTGACAATGTATTTGGAAACCAGCTGTAGTACTCTCATGGTCATATCATGAACGAATCGTCTCAGAATGACTTGTGTGGTAGAATGAGGAGGGACTAAATATCCTGCAGATTTGATTAGATTTGTAACAATGTTAGACCCTTGTCTGTCTTGTCTACCACTGATGTTTTGGGGACAAGTCTTCTGCATATCATCACCAACACCCTGGTACAAAAACAGAGTTAGTCATTAGTTACGTCCCAAATGACACCATATGCCCTATATAGTACACTACATTTGACCAGAGGTCTATATAGGGAATAGGGTGCCATTTGGGATTGCATCTTTGACTAATTTGTGCAGCAGCATTTAACACAGTGACCTTGTTGGAGGATGAAGGCTAGCAGAATTATCACTCTCGGTATCTGAGAACATGGGCAATTCCACGATAACAGAATGATACTGAGACTCAGATTGTATGTCAAACAACAACAAAAAAAATAAGATTTTAAAGTTAAACAAACCATACAACTCTATGTCCAGGGACAATTTTTTAAAATAATTTCCAGGGAGAATTTTACAGAAACACATTTACTAAAAGAACAGTGCAGATTTTTTAGGTATTTATTTAATTTAACCTTTATTTAACCTTTATTTAACGAGGCAAGTCAGTTAAGAACTAATTCTTATTTACAACGACGACGGCCTACCAAAAGGCAAAGGCCTACTGCGGGGACGGGGGCCTGGGATTTAAAATATAAATAAATACAATATAAATATAGGACAAAACACACATCACAACAAGAGAGACAACACTACATAAAGAGAGACCTGAGACAACAACATAGCAAGACAGCAACACATGACAACACAGCATGGTAGCAACACAACATGGTATAAACATTATTGGGCACAGTCAACAGCACAACGGGGAAGAAGGTAGAGACAACAATACATCACACAAAGCAGCCACAGCTGTCAGTAAGAGTGTCCATGATTGAGTCTTTGAAAGTAGAGATTGAGATAAAACTGTCCAGTTTGAGTGTTTGTTGCAGATCGTTGCTGCAGCTAGCGACTGGAAACTGAAAAGAGGAGCGACCCAGGGATGTGTGTGTTTTAGGGACCTTTAACAGAATGTGACTGGCAGAACGGGTGGAGGATGAGGGCTGCAGTAGATATCTCAGATAGGGAGTGAGGCCTAAGAGGGTTTTTATAAATAAGCATCAACCAGTGGGTCTTGCGACGGGTATAGAGATGACCAGTTTACAGAGGAGTATAGAGTGTCCTATAAGGAGAATTGATGGCAAATCTGATGGCCTGAATGGTAAAGAACATCTAGCCGCTCGAGAGCACACTTACCTGCTGATCTATAAACGATGTCTCTGTAATCTAGCATGGGTAGGACGGTCATCTGAATCAGGGATAGTTTGGCAGCTGGGGTGAAAGAGGAGCGATTACGATAGAGGAAACCAAGTCTAGATTTAACTTTAGCCTGCAGCTTTGATATGTGCTGAGAGAAGGACAGTTCACCGTCTCGCCATACTCCCAAGTACTTGTATGAGGTGACTACCTCAAGCTCTAAACCCTCAGAGGTAGTAATCACACCTGTGGGAAGAGGGGCATTCTTCTTACCAAACCACATGCCCTTTGTTTTGGAGGTATTCAGAACAAGGTTAAGGGTAGAGAAAGCTTGTTGGACACTAAGAAAGCTTTGTCTGAGTATAAGACTGTATCATCTGCATATAAATGGGTGAGAGCGCTTCCTACTGCCTGAGCTATGTTGTTGATGTAAATTGAGAAGGGCGTGGGGCCTAGGATCGAGCCTTGGGGTACTACCTTGGTGACAGGCAGTGGCTGAGACAGCAGATTTTCTGACTTTATACACTGCACTCTTTGAGAGAGGTAGTTAGCAAACCAGGCCAAAGACCCCTCAGAGACACCAATACTCCTTAGCCGGCACACAAGAATGGAATGGTCTACCGTATCAAAAGCTTTGGCCCAGTCAATAAAAATAGTAGCACAACATTGCTTAGAATCAAGGGCAATGGTGACATCCTTAAGGACCTTTTTAAAGTTTCAAAGACACATCCAAAACCTGAGCGGAAACCAGATTGCATACCCGAGAGAATACTATAGACATCAAGAAAGCCAGTCAGTTGATTATTGACACGTTTTTCCAACACTTTTGTCAGTTAATAAACAGGGCGAAATAGAAATAGCACTATAAGTTAGGATCAGCTTGTTCTCCCCCTTTAAATAAAGAATGAACCGTCCGGCTGCCTTCCAAGCAATGGGAACCTCCCCAGAGGAGAGACAGGCTTGGCAATGATAGGGGCATTAACCTTAAAGAAGAAAGGGTCTAAACCATCTGACCCAGATGTTTTTGGGGGGTCAAGTTTAATAGGATAGGGGTCCCTCTAGCGGGACAACTTCCGGTGAAACTGGAGGGCACACAATTCAAATAAATAATCATAAATATTATGGATTTCAAACATTTATGTACATATAAGTGTCTTATATCGGCTGAAAGGTTAAATTATTGTTTAATCTAACTCCACTGTCCGATTTACAGTAGCTATTACAGCGAAAACATGCCATGCGATTGTTTGAGGATGGCGCCCCACATCAAAATATTTTTCCACCGGCACAGGTTTCATACATAAACATATAATGATAAAATATTCACTTACTTTTTGAAAATCTTCCTCTGATTTGTCATCCAAAGGGTCCCAGCTATAACATGTAGTGTCGTTTTGTTAGATAAAATCCTTCTTTATATCCCAAAAAGTCAGTTTAGTTGGTGCCATCGATTTGAGTAATCCACTCGTTCAACTTGAAAGGAATCTGAAAATCTACCCCTAAACTTTGTTTCAACAAGTCAAAATACGTTTCTATTTGCTCCTCAGACACTCTAAAATGTAATCAAACTATAATATTTATTTCGGAAAGAAGTATGTTCAATAGGAAACCGATTTTAGCAGGTGCGTAATGTCTTCATGGCGCGCGCAAACACGAATTTCCAAGACTTTGTCCCTCCACTAAAATGGTTATTTCTTATTCGTTTTGGAAGTTACAAGCCTGAAACCTGGAACATATAGACTGCTGACACCCTGTGGAAGCCATAGGAATTGGAATTCTAAGAGGATGGTCTCTCTCAACAACAAAAAACTTCCGGGTGGTTTTTCTTTGGATTTTCTCCTACCATATCTATTGTGTTATATTCTCCTACATTATTTTAACATTTCTACAAACTTCAAAGTGTTTTCTTTCCAATGGTACCAATTATATGCATATCCTGGCTTCAGGGCCTGGGCTACAGGCAGTTTACTTTGGGCACATCATTCAGGCAGGAAGTGGAGAACAAATGGGCCTAGCCCTAAGAAGCTCCTTTAGCACCTCGGACTCAGTGACTGCCTGGAGGGAGAAACTTTGTAGCGGGGCATGGGAAAAAGAGGGAGGAGCATCGGGGATAGTTGCACTACAAGAAAAATGCAAAGCAGAATCAAAGTTCGATAACAGATTGATGTCACAAACAGCACGAACAGTCATTCTGTTGTTACCAACCCTTTGCATTGGCACTGTTTTTCAATCTGTTTTTGTAATATTTTCTGTGGAAATTGTTAAAAGTAGTCTGTTGTGCATAGCGTTGTATGGTTTGTTTTGGTTTGACATACACTCACATTTCTCACTTTAAAATGTGAGCATCATTCTGTTACCGTGGAATTGCCCATATAGGGACCTTTAATATGACTTTGACCTTAAAAAAAATAATCAAGCCCTGTTAAATTGGTTGTTGATCATTGCAAGACAAATATTTTCAAGTCTTGCCGTAGATTTTCAAGCAGATTTAAGTCAAAACTGTAACTCGGCCACTCAGGAACATTCACTGTTCTTGGTATGCCACTCCAGTGTAGATTTGGCCTTGTGTTTTAGGCTATTGTCCTTCTTAGCTCTACTCCCTTCTTTTTGTATCCTGGAAAAATTCCCAAGTCCTTAATGATTACAAGCATACCCATAACATGATGCAGCCACGACTTTGCTTGAAAATATGGAGATTGGTTCTCCGTAATGCGTTGTATTGGGTTGGACTCAAACATAACACTTTCTATTCAAGACAAAAAGTTTGTTGCTTTGCCACGATACACTATTATTGCAGTATTACTTTAGTGCCTTGTTGCAAACAAGATGCATGTTTTGGAATATTTTTTATTCTGTACAGGCTTCCTTCTTTTCACTCTGTCATTTAGGTTAGTATTGTGGAGTAACTACAATGTTATTGATCCATCCTCAGTTTTCTCCTATCACAGCCATTAAACTCTGTAACTCTGTGAAGTCACCATTGGCCTCATCGTGAAATCCATGAGCGGTTTCCTTCCTCTCTGGCAACTGAGTTAGGAAGGACGTCTGTATCTTTGTAGTGACTGGATGTATTTATACACCATCCAAAGTGTAATTAATAACTTCACCAAGTTCAAAAAGATATTCAATGTCTGCTTTTTTTAACCCATCTACCAATAGGTGCCCTTCTTTGCGAGGCATTGGAAAACCACCTTGGTCTTTGTGGTTGAATATGTGTTTGAAATTCACTGCTCGACTGAGAGACCTCACAGATAATTGTATGTGTGTGGTAAAGAAAATCATGTTAAACACTATTATTGCACACAGAGTGAGTCCATACAACGTATGTGACTTGTTAAGTACATTTTTACTCCTGAACTATTTTAGGCGTTGCCATAACAAAGGGGTTGAATACTTATTGACTCAAAACATTTCAGATTTTCATCTTTCATTTTTTTGTAAATATTTCAACAACAAAAAATAATTATACTTTGACATTATGGGGTATTGTGTGTAGGCCGTGTGACCAAAAATCTCAATTTAATCCGTTTTAAATTCAGGCTATAACACAACAACATGTGGAAAAAGACATGGGGTGTGAATACTTCCAGAAGGCTCTGTATAAATCTATAATTGCTGCAAGTGATAAGTTCAAATGTTTGCCTTAGTTCTGCTTTGTAGAATTAGTCCATTTCGATGTGAAAGACCAGTGTCTTGTTCAGGGGGTGTACTTGTACATCATACTGCCTCATGCTACAGAAACAGGATATGGGCTCCTGATCTATAGGCCGTTCTGGCTCGGACAAGGCTACTTACTTTTACTTTTCAATGTTGATGCACAAAGTACTGCAATAAGGCTGCTAGGAGGTTCTGGAAGCTCTGTGAATATGAGCTGTAGGTACTAACTCTCTATGTGAATATGAGCTGTAGGTACTAACTCTCTCTGTGAATATGAGCTGTAGGTACTAACTCTCTCTGTGAATATGAGCTGTAGGTACTAACTCTCTCTGTGAATATGAGCTGTCTGTACTAACTCTCTCTGTGAATATGAGCTGTCTGTACTAACTCTCTCTGTGAATATGAGCTGTAGGTACTAACTCTCTCTGTGAATATGAGCTGTAGGTACCAACTCTCTCTGTGAATATGAGCTGTAGGTACCAACTCTCTCTGTGAATATGAGCTGTAGGTACCAACTCTCTCTGTGAATATGAGCTGTAGGTACCAACTCTCTCTGTGAATATGAGCTGTAGGTACCAACTCTCTCTGTGAATATGAGCTGTAGGTACCAACTCTCTCTGTGAATATGAGCTGTAGGTACCAACTCTCTCTGTGAATATGAGCTGTAGGTACCAACTCTCTCTGTGAATATGAGCTGTCTGTACTAACTCTCTCTGTGAATATGAGCTGTCTGTACCAACTCTCTCTGTGAATATGAGCTGTCTGTACCAACTCTCTCTGTGAATATGAGCTGTCTGTACCAACTCTCTCTGTGAATATGAGCTGTCTGTACCAACTCTCTCTGTCAATATCCTCTTTCCCGACCCATCATGTAGCCTGAAGCAGGGTAGTGTGTAGGTACCAGGTTAAGTTACCTGGAGGGTGGGAGAGAGTGGAGGGATGGTGGGAGGGAGAGGAAGATGTGGTGGCGGTATGAGTCTCCTCTAGAAGAGCCTCAGAGTCCTGAGGACTGGAAGATGAGAAGATGATTGACAACAAGACCATAAGCCTCATACACACAGAGAGGGAGTATCTCTCTCCTCTCTATCCTCCATCTCTCTGTCTGCCCCCTCCCTCTCTCCCCCGCCTATCTGCCCCGCCTATCTGCCCCCTCTCTCTCACTCTCTCCTTCTCTCTCTCTCTCCCTCATCTTTCTCCTTCTCTTGCTCTCTCCCCCCTCTCTGTCTCGCCCTCTCATCCCCCTCTCTCTCTCCCCCCTCTCCGTCTCGCTCTCTCTCCCCCCTCTCTGTCTCGCTCTCTCTCCTTCTCTCTCTCTCTCTCCTTCTCTTGCTCTCTCCCCCCTCTCTGTCTCGCTCTCTCTCCCCCCTCTCTGTCTCGCTCTCTGTCTCGCTCTCTCTCCCCCCTCGCTCTCTCTCTCCCCCCCTCTGTCTCGCTCTCTCTTCTCTCTCTCTCTCCTTCTCTCTCCCCCTCTCTCTCTTCTTCTCTCTCCCTCTCTCTCTCTTCTTTCCTCTCCCCCTCTCTCTTCTTTCCTCTCCCCCTCTCTCTTCTTTCCTCTCCCCCTCTCCCCCTCTCTCTCTTCTTCCCTCTCTCCATCTCTATCTCCTCTCCTCTCTCCTTCTCTCTCCCCCTCTCTGTCTCCTCTCCTCTCTCCATCTCTCTCCCCTTCTCTCTCTCCTTCTCTCTCTCCTTCTCTCTCCCCCTCTCTCTCTCCTCTCTCTCTCTCCTTCTCTCTCCCCCTCTCTCTCTTCTCTCTCTCTCTCCTTCTCTCTCCCCCCTCTCTGTCTCTGCTCTCTCTCTCCTTCTCTCTCCTTCTCTCCCCCCCTCTCTCCCCTCTCTCTCTCTCTTCATGTTGGGGCTGGTTATGCTCCTCTCTGGCTTGTAGCCATGACGCCCAGGGTCATGACCATATTGGAATGGCCTCTTCTCTTGGCATTTACCATGGTTGTGTCCCAAATGACTCCCTGTTTTAGGACCCATAGGGCTCTGGTCAAAAGTAGTGCACTATGTAAGGAATAGGGTACCATTGGGGACACAGACCCCATCTCCAGCTACCATCTCATATGTAGACCAACTACTGTAGAGGTAAAACAGGAGCTTTCATTTGAACCACACGAAGAAGAATGTTGTCTGCAACATTCATCTCATTCGTTCTCAGTACAGTGGAGGAAGTTGTCTCCTGAACAAACTGAGGTTTTGTTATTCTCTTGTGTAAAAGCTTGTACTACCCAGACACAGACGATTGCTTGAAATGTGCATATTTGAGATCTTTTAAAGTAGTCCGTCTGTCTGTTTTGAATAATATTTTATCCCACGTTCACATAACTTCTTGTTCATTTCATTTGCAAAGTGGTTGTTGATGAGTGTTCTGTTTGTTCTGTCCAGCTGCAACGTTGCGTCTCAAATGGCCCCCTATTCCCTATATAGTGCACTACTTTTAACCCAAAATGGCCCCCTTTTCCCTATATAGTGCACTACTTTTAACCCAAAATGGCCCCCTTTTCCCTATATAGTGCACTACTTTTAACCCAAAATGGCCCCCTTTTCCCTATATAGTACACTACTTTTAACCCAAAGTGGCCCCCTATTCCCTATATAGTGCACTACTATTGACCTGAGCTCCATGGGGCCTGGTAGTGCACCAAAAAGGCTTATGGTGCCATATGGGCTGCACGTGTTGCTGTGGCTCTGTTTTGTTATTTACACCAGCCAGACAACAGTCCATTAGGCTGATTTTATAATTTTTATTTTTTACAAATTGACTCTTTATATAATCATTATAAAGCAAAATTATTGCATGTGATCTTTTTACGTTTTGAAATGTCAAAAATGGAGAGAAAAAAGGCCAACACTCACTTGGATATACACTGAGTGTACAAAACATTAGGAACACCTTTCTAATATGGAGTTGCAACCCCCCCCCCAGCCTCAATTCGTCAAGTCATGGACTCTACATGGTGTTGAAAGCGTTCCACAGGGACGCTGGCCGATGTTGACTCCAATGTTTCCCACAGTTGTGTCAAGCTGGATGGATGTCCTTTCGGTGGTGGACCGTTCTTGTTACACCCAGGAAACTATTGAGCGTGAAAAACCCAGCAGCGTTGCAGTTCTTGACACAAACCGGTGCGCCTGGCACCAACTACCATACCCTGTTCAAAAAAGGAACTTAAATATTTTGTCTTGCCCATTCACCCTCTGAATGGCAAACATACACAATCCATGTCTCAATTGTCTCAAGACTTAAAAATCCTTCTTTAACCCCGTCTCCTCCCCTTCATCTACACTGATTGAAGTGGATTTAACAAGTGACATCAATAAGGGATCATAGCTTCACCTGGATTCAACTGGATTCACCTGGTCAGTCTATGTCATAGAAATAGTGTTTTGTACCCGTAGTGTAAGTTGTAATTTAAGTGTTTTAAATGTTGAAGAGAATCTTCATGTAGCAGATGTTTGGGGACCGTCCTTTCCCCTGTGGAGGGACGTCTGGTACTGTAGGTACTGCAACCATCCATTCAGTAGGCCTAAACTGTAATGATATTCACCACTGGTTTACTATCATGGGTAAGGCAAAATGCATCAATCTATCGACACACATTGCAGTGGATTCACCGTTATTTCAATAATTAATATCAGTCAAACCCCATTGCAGTCAAAGGAGCCCAGCCAGGGGAGGAGCCCACAGTCAGGGGAGGAGTCCACAGTCAGGGGAGGAGTCCACAGTCAGGGGAGGAGTCCACAGTCAGGGGAGGAGTCCACAGTCAGGGGAGGAGTCCACAGTCAGGGGAGGAGTCCACAGTCAGGGGAGGAGTCCACAGTCAGGGGAGGAGTCCACAGTCAGGGGAGGAGTCCACAGTCAGGGGAGGAGTCCACAGTCAGGGGAGGAGTCCACAGTCAGGGGAGGAGTCCACAGTCAGGGGGAGAGTCCACAGCCAGGGGAGGAGTCCACAGCCAGGGGAGGAGTCCAGTCATGTATCTGCTCCTAGAATACAGTCTATGCTTCCTTTTCATTGAATATGTCACAGCAGTCGTTGCTGAACGTTAGTACGTGTGTTTGGATGGGAGAGAGAATCTTCCTCCAAAATGGCTGACCTAAAGTGTTTTTATTTAGGTCTGTCTTTGCTGACTAACATTTTTGTTTTATTGTAAAGTTCCTTCCATTCAACTTAGCATGTTGTTTGGCATGACAAAAGACCATAGGAGTTGGCACAACAGGACAAAGAGATCAGGGACAAAGCTCGATTGAACTGGCCCATTATCCACATGTATAGTTCTCTCTGTAGACTACAGTGAGATGGAGTCTGGTTGTATATATATGAGATGTCTTCCCAGGCTGTGTCCCAAATGGAACTATGTTCTGTATATAGTGCACTACTTAACCAGGGCCCATTGGGAGCTCTACATAGGGGACTAGGGTGTCATTTAGGACTCAGCCCCAGAACGTCAGATTGACGCATTCTAAACAGACTGGCTAATTCAACACAGGCTGATAGCCAAAGTTGTCTTGTGAGAATTATCATCTCTCCTCCCTCCCTCTGTGGCAGAACAACAGAGTCCTTTAATCAGAGGAATGGGGGAGGCCCTTCTACTCTGTTGCTACTTCTCTACGCTGGATTGTCACAGAGGAACTATAGCCCCCCCCCCTCCCCCCTCCTCTGTTTCTCTACCATAATATTATAATGGGTTGTCACAGAGGAACTATAGCCCCCCCCTCTGTTTCTCTACCATAATATTATAATGGGTTGTCACAGAGGAACTATAGCCCCCCCCTCTGTTTCTCTACCATAATATTATAATGGGTTGTCACAGAGGAACTATAGCCCCCCCCTCTGTTTCTCTACCATAATATTATAATGGGTTGTCACAGAGGAACTATAGCCCCCCCCCTGTTTCTCTACCATAATATTATAATGGGTTGTCACAGAGGAACTATAGCCCCCCCCTCTGTTTCTCTACCATAATATTATAATGGGTTGTCACAGAGGAACTATAGCCCCCCCCCTGTTTCTCTACCATAATATTATAATGGGTTGTCACAGAGGAACTATAGCCCCCCCCTCTGTTTCTCTACCATAATATTATAATGGGTTGTCACAGAGGAACTATAGCCCCCCCCTCTGTTTCTCTACCATAATATTATAATGGGTTGTCACAGAGGAACTATAGCCCCCCCCCTGTTTCTCTACCATAATATTATAATGGGTTGTCACAGAGGAACTATAGCCCCCCCCTCTGTTTCTCTACCATAATATTATAATGGGTTGTCACAGAGGACCTATAGCCCCCCCCCTGTTTCTCTACCATAATATTATACATGTATTATGTTGTCAGACAGAGGCAGTAGAGGGAGCGGGCCCGTGTTTCCCTGTGACGGTAGAGGGAGCGGGCCCGTGTTTCCCTGTGATGGTAGAGGGAGCGGGCCCGTGTTTCTCTGTGACGGTAGAGGGAGCGGGCCCGTGTTTCTCTGTGACGGTAGAGGGAGCGGGCCCGTGTTTCCCTGTGACGGTAGAGGGAGCGGGCCCGTGTTTCCCTGTGACGGTAGAGGGAGCGGGCCCGTGTTTCCCTGTGACGGTAGAGGGAGCGGGCCCGTGTTTCCCTGTGACGGTAGAGGGAGCGGGCCCGTGTTTCCCTGTGACGGTAGATGGAGCGGGCCCGTGTTTCCCTGTGACGGTAGAGGGAGCGGGCCCGTGTTTCTCTGTGACGGTAGAGGGAGCGGGCCCGTGTTTCCCTGTGACGGTAGATGGAGCGGGCCCGTGTTTCCCTGTGACGGTAGAGGGAGCGGGCCCGTGTTGCTCTGTCATTTATCCCCTGTTGTATCTGTGATTCATCTTCATAGAGGAACTATTGATAGGTCTTTCTGGTCTCGTCTCCTCTGTTGTCCTGCCCTGCCTCTGTCTATCCGCAGCTGAAAACACCATTATCAATGTCTGCGTCCTCAATGGCTCCCTGTTCCGTATATAGTGTACTCTACTTTTGACCAGAGCTAGTGCGGTATATAAGGGAGGCAGATAGACTACTGATTAGAGCGTTGGGCCAGTAACCAAAAGGTCGCTGATTCGAATACCCGAGCCGACCAAGGTTAAAAAACTGTACCTTGAACAAGGCACTTAAACCTCATTTGGTTCAGAGGTGCTGTACTACTATGACTGACCCTGTAAAACAACACCTATCATACTACTATGACTGACCCTGTAAAACAACACCTATCATACTACTATGACTGACCCTGTAAAACAACACCTATCATACTACTATGACTGACCCTGTAAAACAACACCTATCATACTACTATGACTGACCCTGTAAAACAACACCTATCATACTACTATGACTGACCCTGTAAAACAACACATATCATACTACTATGACTGACCCTGTAAAACAACACCTATCATACTACTATGACTGACCCTGTAAAACAACACCTATCATACTACTATGACTGACCCTGTAAAACAACACCTATCATACTACTATGGCTGACCCTGTAAAACAACACCTATCATACTACTATGACTGACCCTGTAAAACAACACCTATCATACTACTATGACTGACCCTGTAAAACAACACCTATCATACTACTATGACTGACCCTGTAAAACAACACCTATCATACTACTATGGCTGACCCTGTAAAACAACACCTATCATACTACTATGGCTGACCCTGTAAAACAACACCTATCATACTACTATGGCTGACCCTGTAAAACAACACCTATCATACTACTATGGCTGACCCTGTAAAACAACACCTATCATACTACTATGGCTGACCCTGTAAAACAACACCTATCATACTACTATGGCTGACCCTGTAAAACAACACCTATCATACTACTATGACTGACCCTGTAAAACAACACCTATCATACTACTATGGCTGACCCTGTAAAACAACACCTATCATACTACTATGACTGACCCTGTAAAACAACACATATCATACTACTATGGCTGACCCTGTAAAACAACACCTATCATACTACAATTACTGACCCTGTAAAACAACACCTATCATACTACTATGACTGACCCTGTAAAACAACACATTACACTGCACATATCATACTACTATGGCTGACCTTGTAAAACAACACCTATCATACTACTATGACTGACCCTGTAAAACAACACCTATCATACTACTATGGCTGACCTTGTAAAACAACACCTATCATACTACTATGACTGACCCTGTAAAACAACACCTATCATACTACTATGGCTGACCCTGTAAAACAACACCTATCATACTACTATGGCTGACCCTGTAAAACAACACCTATCATACTACTATGACTGACCCTGTAAAACAACACCTATCATACTACTATGACCCTGTAAAACAACACCTATCATACTACTATGACTGACCCTGTAAAACAACACCTATCATACTACTATGACTGTCCCTCTAAAACAACACCTATCATACTACTATGACTGTCCCTCTAAAACAACACCTATCATACTACTATGACCCTGTAAAACAACACCTATCATACTACTATGACCCTGTAAAACAACACCTATCATACTACTATGACCCTGTAAAACAACACCTATCATACTACTATGACCCTGTAAAACAACACCTATCATACTACTATGACCCTGTAAAACAACACCTATCATACTACTATGACTGACCCTGTAAAACAACACCTAACATACTACTATGACTGACCCTGTAAAACAACACCTATCATACTACTATGACTGGCCCTGTAAAACAACACCTATCATACTACTATGACTGGCCCTGTAAAACAACACCTATCATACTACTATGACTGACCCTGTAAAACAATACCTATCATACTACTATGACTGTCCCTCTAAAACAACACCTATCATACTACTATGACTGTCCCTCTAAAACAACACCTATCATACTACTATGACTGTCCCTCTAAAACAACACCTATCATACTACTATGACTGACCCTGTAAAACAACACCTATCATACTACTATGACCCTGTAAAACAACACCTATCATACTACTATGACTGACCCTGTAAAACAACACCTATCATACTACTATGACTGGCCCTGTAAAACAACACCTATCATACTACTATGACTGACCCTGTAAAACAACACATTTCACTGCACCTATCATACTACTATGACTGACCCTGTAAAACAACACCTATCAATACTACTATGGCTGACCCTGTAAAACAACACCTATCATACTACTATGGCTGACCCTGTAAAACAACACCTATCATACTACTATGACTGGCCCTGTAAAACAACACCTATCATACTACTATGACCCTGTAAAACAACACCTATCATACTACTATGACTGACCCTGTAAAACAACACCTATCATACTACTATGACTGACCCTGTAAAACAACACCTATCATACTACTATGACCCTGTAAAACAACACCTATCATACTACTATGACTGACCCTGTAAAACAACACCTATCATACTACTATGACTGACCCTGTAAAACAACACCTATCATACTACTATGACTGACCCTGTAAAACAACACCTATCATACTACTATGACTGTCCCTCTAAAACAACACCTATCATACTACTATGACTGACCCTGTAAAACAACACCTATCATACTACTATGGCTGACCCTGTAAAACAACACCTATCATACTACTATGGCTGACCCTGTAAAACAACACCTATCATACTACTATGGCTGACCCTGTAAAACAACACCTATCATACTACTATGGCTGACCCTGTAAAACAACACCTATCATACTACTATGACTGGCCCTGTACAACAACACCTATCATACTACTATGACTGACCCTGTACAACAACACCTATCATACTACTATGACTGACCCTGTACAACAACACCTATCATACTACTATGACTGACCCTGTACAACAACACCTATCATACTACTATGACTGACCCTGTACAACAACACCTATCATACTACTATGACTGACCCTGTACAACAACACCTATCATACTACTATGACTGACCCTGTAAAACAACACATTTCACTCCACCTATCATACTACTATGACTGGCCCTGTACAACAACACATTTCACTCCACCTATCATACTACTATGACTGACCCTGTACAACAACACATTTCACTCCACCTATCATACTACTATGGCTGACCCTGTAAAACAACACCTATCATACTACTATGGCTGACCCTGTAAAACAACACCTATCATACTACTATGGCTGACCCTGTAAAACAACACCTATCATACTACTATGACTGACCCTGTAAAACAACACCTATCATACTATTATGACCCTGTAAAACAACACCTATCATACTACTATGACTGACCCTGTAAAACAACACCTATCATACTACTATGACTGTCCCTCTAAAACAACACCTATCATACTACTATGACCCTGTAAAACAACACCTATCATACTACTATGACTGACCCTGTAAAACAACACCTATCATACTACTATGACCCTGTAAAACAACACCTATCATATTACTATGACTGACCCTGTAAAACAACACCTATCATACTACTATGACCCTGTAAAACAACACCTATCATACTACTATGACTGACCCTGTAAAACAACACCTATCATACTACTATGACTGGCCCTGTAAAACAACACCTATCATACTACTATGACTGGCCCTGTAAAACAACACCTATCATACTACTATGACTGGCCCTGTAAAACAACACCTATCATACTACTATGACTGACCCTGTAAAACAACACATTTCACTGCACCTATCATACTACTATGACTGACCCTGTAAAACAACACCTATCATACTACTATGGCTGACCCTGTAAAACAACACCTATCATACTACTATGGCTGACCCTGTAAAACAACACCTATCATACTACTATGACTGGCCCTGTAAAACAACACCTATCATACTACTATGACTGGCCCTGTAAAACAACACCTATCATACTACTATGACTGACCCTGTAAAACAACACCTATCATACTACTATGACTGACCCTGTAAAACAACACCTATCATACTACTATGACTGACCCTGTAAAACAACACCTATCATACTACTATGACTGACCCTGTAAAACAACACCTATCATACTACTATGACTGACCCTGTAAAACAACACCTATCATACTACTATGACTGACCCTGTAAAACAACACCTATCATACTACTATGGCTGACCCTGTAAAACAACACCTATCATACTACTATGACTGTCCCTCTAAAACAACACCTATCATACTACTATGACTGACCCTGTAAAACAACACCTATCATACTACTATGGCTGACCCTGTAAAACAACACCTATCATACTACTATGGCTGACCCTGTAAAACAACACCTATCATACTACTATGGCTGACCCTGTAAAACAACACCTATCATACTACTATGACTGACCCTGTACAACAACACCTATCATACTACTATGACTGGCCCTGTACAACAACACCTATCATACTACTATGACTGACCCTGTACAACAACACCTATCATACTACTATGACTGACCCTGTACAACAACACCTATCATACTACTATGACTGACCCTGTACAACAACACCTATCATACTACTATGACTGACCCTGTACAACAACACCTATCATACTACTATGACTGACCCTGTACAACAACACCTATCATACTACTATGACTGACCCTGTACAACAACACCTATCATACTACTATGACTGACCCTGTACAACAACACATTTCACTCCACCTATCATACTACTATGACTGACCCTGTACAACAACACATTTCACTCCACCTATCATACTACTATGACTGGCCCTGTACAACAACACATTTCACTCCACCTATCATACTACTATGACTGGCCCTGTACAACAACACATTTCACTCCACCTATCATACTACTATGACTGGCCCTGTACAACAACACATTTCACTCCACCTATCATACTACTATGACTGACCCTGTACAACAACACATTTCACTCCACCTATCATACTACTATGGCTGACCCTGTAAAACAACACCTATCATAATACTATGACTGACCCTGTAAAACAACACCATCATACTATTATGACCTGTAAAACAACACCTACATATACTATGACTGACCCTGTAAAAACAACACTATCATACTACTATGACTGTCCCTCAAACAAAACCTATCATACTACTATGACCCTGAAAACAACACCTATCATACTACTATGACTGACCCTGTAAAACAACACCTATCATACTACTATGACCCTGTAAAACAACACCTATCATACCGACTATGACCTGCCCTGTAAAACAACACCTTCATACTACTATGACTGGCACCTGTAAAACACAACCTATCATACTACTATGACTGACCCTGTAAACAACACATTTCACTGCACCTATCATACTACTATGACTGACCCTGTAAACACATATAATACTACTATGTGACCCTGTAACAACACCTATCATACTACATGACTGACCCTGTACAACAAACACCTATCACTACTATGACTGACCTGTAAACAACACATTTCACTCACCTACTATCATCTACTATGACTGGCCCTGTACAACAACACATTTCACTCCACTATCATACTACTATGACTGGCCCTGTACAACACACATTTCACTCCACCTATCATACTACTATGACTGACCCTGTACAACACACATTTCACTCCACCTATCATACTACTATGACTGACCTGTACAACACACCTATCATACTACTATGGCTGACCCTGTAAAACAACATATCATACTACTGGCTGACCCTGTAAAACAACACCTATCATACTACTATGACTGACCCTGTAAAACAACACCTATCATACTATTTGACCCTGTAAAACAACACCTATCATACTACTATGACTGACCCTGTAAAACAACACCTATCATACTACTATGACTGTCCTCTAAAACAACACCTATCATACTACTTGACCCTGTAAAACACACCTATCATACTACTATGACTGCCCTGTAAAACAACACCTATCATACTACTTATGACCCTGTAAACACACCTATCATACTACTATGACTGACCCTGTAAAACAACACACCTATCATACTACTATGACCCTGTAAAACAACACCTATCATACTACTATGACTGACCCTGTAAAACCACCTATCATACTACTATGACTGGCCCTGTAAAACAACACCTATCATACTACTATGACTGGCCCTGTAAAACAACACCTATCATACTACTATGACTGACCCTGTAAAAACAACACATTTCACTGCACCTATCATCTACTATGACTGACCCTGTAAAACAACACCTATCATACTACTATGACTGACCCTGTAAAACAACACCTATCATACTACTATGGACTGACCCTGTAAAACAACACCTATCATACTACTATGACCCTGTAAAACAACACCTATCATACTACTATGACTGACCCTGTACAACAACACCTATCATACTACTATGACTGACCCTGTAAAACCAACACCTATCATACTACTATGACTGACCCTGTAAAACAACACCTATCATACTACTATGGCTGACCCTGTAAAACAACACCTATCATACTACTATGACTGTCCCTCTAAAACAACACCTATCATACTACTATGACTGACCCTGTAAAACAACACCTATCATACTACTATGGCTGACCCTGTAAAACAACTCCTATCATACTACTATGACTGACCCTGTAAAACAACACCTATCATACTACTATGACTGACCCTGTACAACAACACCTATCATACTACTATGACTGACCCTGTAAAACAACACCTATCATACTACTATGACTGACCCTGTACAACAACACCTATCATACTACTATGACTGACCCTGTAAAACAACACATTTCACTCCACCTATCATACTACTATGACTGGCCCTGTACAACAACACATTTCACTCCACCTATCATACTACTATGACTGGCCCTGTACAACAACACATTTCACTCCACCTATCATACTACTATGACTGGCCCTGTACAACAACACATTTCACTCCACCTATCATACTACTATGGCTGACCCTGTAAAACAACACCTATCATACTACTATGACTGACCCTGTACAACAACACCTATCATACTACTATGACTGACCCTGTAAAACAACACCTATCATACTACTATGACTGGCCCTGTAAAACAACACCTACCATACTACTATGACTGACCCTGTACAACAACACCTATCATACTACTATGACTGACCCTGTACAACAACACCTATCATACTACTATGACTGACCCTGTACAACAACACCTATCATACTACTATGACCCTGTAAAACAACACCTATCATACTACTATGACTGACCCTGTAAAACAACACCTATCATACTACTATGACTGACCCTGTTAAACAACACCTATCATACTACTATGACTGACCCTGTACAACAACACCTATCATACTACTATGACTGACCCTGTAAAACAACACATTTCACTCCACCTATCATACTACTATGACTGGCCCTGTACAACAACACATTTCACTCCACCTATCATACTACTATGACTGGCCCTGTACAACAACACATTTCACTCCACCTATCATACTACTATGACTGACCCTGTACAACAACACATTTCACTCCACCTATCATACTACTATGGCTGACCCTGTAAAACAACACCTATCATACTACTATGGCTGACCCTGTAAAACAACACCTATCATACTACTAGGGCTGACCCTGTAAAACAACACCTATCATACTACTATGACTGACCCTGTAAAACAACACCTATCATACTACTATGACCCTGTAAAACAACACCTATCATACTACTATGACTGACCCTGTAAAACAACACCTATCATACTACTATGACTGACCCTGTAAAACAACACCTATTATACTACTATGACTGGCCCTGTAAAACAACACCTATCATACTACTATGACTGACCCTGTAAAACAACACCTATTATACTACTATGACTGGCCCTGTAAAACAACACCTATCATACTACTATGACTGGCCCTGTAAAACAACACCTATCATACTACTATGACTGACCCTGTAAAACAACACATTTCACTGCACCTATCATACTACTATGACTGACCCTGTAAAACAACACCTATCATACTACTATGACTGACCCTGTAAAACAACACCTATCATACTACCATGACTGGCCCTGTAAAACAACACCTATCATACTACTATGACTGACCCTGTAAAACAACACCTATCATACTACTATGACTGACCCTGTAAAACAACACCTATCATACTACTATGGCTGACCCTGTAAAACAACACCTATCATACTACTATGACTGTCCCTCTAAAACAACACCTATCATACTACTATGACTGACCCTGTAAAACAACACCTATCATACTACTATGGCTGACCCTGTAAAACAACTCCTATCATACTACTATGACTGACCCTGTAAAACAACACCTATCATACTACTATGACTGACCCTGTAAAACAACACCTATCATACTACTATGACCCTGTAAAACAACACCTATCATACTACTATGGCTGACCCTGTAAAACAACACCTATCATACTACTATGACTGACCCTGTACAACAACACCTATCATACTACTATGACTGACCCTGTAAAACAACACCTATCATACTACTATGACTGGCCCTGTAAAACAACACCTATCATACTACTATGACTGACCCTGTACAACAACACCTATCATACTACTATGACTGACCCTGTACAACAACACCTATCATACTACTATGACTGACCCTGTACAACAACACCTATCATACTACTATGACCCTGTAAAACAACACCTATCATACTACTATGACTGACCCTGTACAACAACACCTATCATACTACTATGACTGACCCTGTAAAACAACACCTATCATACTACTATGACTGACCCTGTACAACAACACCTATCATACTACTATGACTGACCCTGTAAAACAACACATTTCACTCCACCTATCATACTACTATGACTGGCCCTGTACAACAACACATTTCACTCCACCTATCATACTACTATGACTGGCCCTGTACAACAACACATTTCACTCCACCTATCATACTACTATGACTGGCCCTGTACAACAACACATTTCACTCCACCTATCATACTACTATGACTGACCCTGTACAACAACACATTTCACTCCACCTATCATACTACTATGGCTGACCCTGTAAAACAACACCTATCATACTACTATGACTGACCCTGTACAACAACACCTATCATACTACTATGACTGACCCTGTACAACAACACCTATCATACTACTATGACCCTGTAAAACAACACCTATCATACTACTATGACTGACCCTGTAAAACAACACCTATCATACTACTATGACTGACCCTGTTAAACAACACCTATCATACTACTATGACTGACCCTGTACAACAACACCTATCATACTACTATGACTGACCCTGTAAAACAACACATTTCACTCCACCTATCATACTACTATGACTGGCCCTGTACAACAACACATTTCACTCCACCTATCATACTACTATGACTGGCCCTGTACAACAACACATTTCACTCCACCTATCATACTACTATGACTGACCCTGTACAACAACACATTTCATACTACTATGACTGACCCTGTAAAACAACACCTATCATACTACTATGACTGACCCTGTAAAACAACACCTATCATACTACTATGACCCTGTAAAACAACACCTATCATACTACTATGACTGACCCTGTAAAACAACACCTATCATACTACTATGACTGGCCCTGTAAAACAACACCTATCATACTACTATGACTGGCCCTGTAAAACAACACCTATCATACTACTATGACTGGCCCTGTAAAACAACACCTATCATACTACTATGACTGGCCCTGTACAACAACACATTTCACTCCACCTATCATACTACTATGACTGACCCTGTACAACAACACCTATCATACTACTATGGCTGACCCTGTAAAACAACACCTATCATACTACTATGGCTGACCCTGTAAAACAACACCTATCATACTACTATGACCCTGTAAAACAACACCTATCATACTACTATGACTGACCCTCTAAAACAACACCTATCATACTACTATGACCCTGTAAAACAACACCTATCATACTACTATGACTGACCCTGTAAAACAACACCTATCATACTACTATGACTGACCCTGTAAAACAACACCTATCATACTACTATGACTGACCCTGTAAAACAACACCTATCATACTACTATGACCCTGTAAAACAACACCTATCATACTACTATGACTGACCCTGTAAAACAACACCTATTATACTACTATGACTGGCCCTGTAAAACAACACCTATCATACTACTATGACTGGCCCTGTAAAACAACACCTATCATACTACTATGACTGGCCCTGTAAAACAACACCTATCATACTACTATGACTGACCCTGTAAAACAACACATTTCACTGCACCTATCATACTACTATGACTGACCCTGTAAAACAACACCTATCATACTACTATGACTGACCCTGTAAAACAACACCTATTATACTACTATGACTGGCCCTGTAAAACAACACCTATCATACTACTATGACTGGCCCTGTAAAACAACACCTATCATACTACTATGACTGACCCTGTAAAACAACACCTATCATACTACTATGACTGTCCCTCTAAAACAACACCTATCATACTACTATGACTGACCCTGTAAAACAACACCTATCATACTACTATGGCTGACCCTGTAAAACAACACCTATCATACTACTATGGCTGACCCTGTAAAACAACACCTATCATACTACTATGGCTGACCCTGTAAAACAACACCTATCATACTACTATGACTGACCCTGTAAAACAACACCTATCATACTACTATGACTGACCCTGTAAAACAACACCTATCATACTACTATGGCTGACCCTGTAAAACAACACCTATCATACTACTATGACTGACCCTGTACAACAACACCTATCATACTACTATGACTGACCCTGTAAAACAACACCTATCATACTACTATGACTGGCCCTGTAAAACAACACCTATCATACTACTATGACTGACCCTGTACAACAACACCTATCATACTACTATGACTGACCCTGTACAACAACACCTATCATACTACTATGACTGACCCTGTACAACAACCACCTATCATACTACTATGACTGACCCTGTAAAACAACACCTATCATACTACTATGACTGACCCTGTACAACAACACCTATCATACTACTATGACTGGCCCTGTAAAACAACACATTTCACTCCACCTATCATACTACTATGACTGGCCCTGTACAACAACACATTTCACTCCACCTATCATACTACTATGACTGGCCCTGTACAACAACACATTTCACTCCACCTATCATACTACTATGACTGACCCTGTACAACAACACATTTCACTCCACCTATCTGGTTTATGTGACAATGAAACATGTTTTTTAGGGGATGTGATTTGGGACATGTCATTGTTCACTGCTGTGAGACGATGTGTACGCCGTTAATACTCTGTAGAGAGAGATCATTATTTTATTTGGGGTCGGGCTAGAGGGGGAGGGGCCAGAGGGGCGGGTCTAGATGGGGGGAGGGGCTAGATGAGGGGCGGGGCTGGTCTAGAGGGGCGGGTCTAGAGGGGGATGGGGGGGCTAGAGGGGCGGGTCTAGATGGGGGAGGGGCTAGATGAGGGGCGGGGCTGGTCTAGAGGGGCGGGTCTAGAGGGGGATGGGGGGGGGGCTAGAGGGGCGGGTCTAGATGGGGGAGGGGCTAGATGAGGGGCGGGGCTGGTCTAGAGGGGCATGGGGGGGGCTAGAGGGGTGGGTCTAGATGGGGGAGGGGCTAGATGAGGGGCGGGGCTGGTCTAGAGGGGCGGGTCTAGAGGGGGATGGGGGGGGGCTAGAGGGGCGGGTCTAGATGGGGGAGGGGCTAGATGAGGGACGGGGCTAGAGGGGCGGGGCTGGTCTAGAGGGGCGGGTCTAGAGGGGGATGGGGGTGGGCTAGAGGGGCGGGGCTAGAGGGGCGGGAGAATTCAAAGGCAGGGGGGTAAAGCTTCATTCAGGTAGCCTATTAAGTTCAGAGTAAGGGTGCTGCTTTGGGATCAGTTTTGTTTTTTTCCATCACAATGAATAAGAATACATGGAGAGGGAGGACCTGATCCTAGATCAGACTCCTACTCTGAGACGCTAGATAGACCTACAAACACCTTGACATGATGTATAACTTAACCAATTCCCATCTAACCCGTACTGTATATAAAGCGGAGGTCACAAACATATGTGGAATTCCTGCTGACAAGTCAACGTATATCGTTGAGAGTATTTAAATGCTCCCATTTATGTTTGTGTGGCGATGATTCCACTCAGATGCTTGGCCGGGGAACGTGACCCAGTTTACTATCTGTTACAAACACACAATCACACACTGGGACTTCCATGCTCATAGAGCGTATGATGTGAGGAATGGTTGGCTTGTGTTGCTGTAACGTTAGAAGTGGTGAAGTGGTGATGACGTCGTGGGCATGAGATAAGGAATTACCATGCATTGTGTTTGAGCAATTTTTTAAAATATATTTTTAAATGTAAATAAAATCAAATAAAAGCCCAGTTAAAAATGTAACAGTAAAATACAATCAAATATACCATTTGAAGTAAATTCAGTTGTTCTCTCCATATCCAACCTGCCAGTCTCTAACCTGCCAGTCTCCAACCTGCCAGTCTCCAACCTGCCAGTCTCCAACCTGCCAGTCTCCAACCTGCCAGTCTCCAACCTGCCAGTCTCTAATAAGTGAGTCTCCAACCTGCCAGTCTCCAACCTGCCAGTCTCCAACCTGTCAGTCTCCAACCTGTCAGTCTCCAACCTGCCAGTCTCCAACCTGCCAGTCTCCAACCTGCCAGTCTCCAACCTGCCAGTCTCTAATAAGTGACTCTCCAACCTGCCAGTCTCCAACCTGCCAGTCTCCAACCTGCCAGTCTCTAATAAGTGACTCTCCAACCTGCCAGTCTCCAACCTGCCAGTCTCCAACCTGCCAGTCTCCAACCTGCCAGTCTCCAACCTGCCAGTCTCCAACCTGCCAGTCTCCAACCTGTCAGTCTCTAATAAGTGACTCTCCAACCTGCCAGTCTCCAACCTGCCAGTCTCCAACCTGCCAGTCTCCAACCTGCCAGTCTCTAATACGTGAGTCTCCAACCTGCCAGTCTCCAACCTGCCAGTCTCCAACCTGCCAGTCTCCAACCTGCCAGTCTCCAACCTGCCAGTCTCTAATAAGTGAGTCTCCAACCTGCCAGTCTCCAACCTGCCAGTCTCCAACCTGCCAGTCTCCAACCTGCCAGTCTCCAACCTGTCAGTCTCTAATAAGTGAGTCTCCAACCTGCCAGTCTCCAACACATCAATCTCCATACATAGCTGTTTTCTAGTGTTGACTTGAACTCCCAGTTCAAAGCCTCCTTTGTGTTTGCTATCCCAAGCAGAGAGATCTCTTCAAAGATGCTGCTCCAATTACACCAGTCAGTAGGTCTACACCACTGTGTTACACCATAGTAGAGTGGGGCGGAGGGGCCTGTAACACTGGGGCGGAGGGGCCTGTAACACTGGGGCGGAGGGGCCTGTAACACTGGGGCGGACGGGCCTGTAACACTGGGGCGGAGGGGCCTGTAACACTGGGGCGGAGGGGCCTGTAACACTGGGGCGGAGGGGCCTGTAACACTGGGGCGGAGGGGCCTGTAACACTGGGGCGGAGGGGCCTGTAACACTGGGGCGGAGGGGCCTGTAACACTGGGGCGGAGGGGCCTGTAACACTGGGGCGGAGGGGCCTGTAACAGTAGTGTGAGTCTCAAATGGCACCCTATTCCCTTTATAGTGCATATAGAGTCCTATGGGCCCTGGTCAAGAGTAGTGTACTACATAGTGAATAGGGTGCTGTTTGTGATCTAGACTCTGACTGGGATCCAGTGGTACTATTCTCCCTAACAGCCATAGGGTTGGAGTTGAGTAGGAACTGACAGAGAGCTCTCCCTGATGGCTGTGGGGCTGGGATTGGATGGATCTGGGTCTGTATAGGGTTGGGGAAGGGTTGAGGAGGAACTGACAGAGAGAGTAGATTAAAGAGCACAGGAGACGGGGAGGATCGTCATCGTCGGCGTCACGTGGCTCGGCTTGTACTGCCTTAGTGCTGCTAGCGGCCTAGTGGTTAGCTTGAATAATGGATAGTGAGTGGTCTAAACAACAGAGAGGATTCTGCTGAGGGACTGTTATAGTTGGACTGGGTAGGTTCTGCTGAGGGGCTGTTATAGTTGGACTGGGTAGGTTCTGCTGAGGGACTGTTATAGTTGGACTGGGTAGGTTCTGCTGAGGGGCTGCTATAGTTGGACTGGGTAGGTTCTGCTGAGGGGCTGTTATAGTTGGACTGGGTAGGTTCTGTTATAGTTGGACTGGGTAGGTTCTGCTGAGGGACTGTTATAGTTGGACTGGGTAGGTTCTGTTATAGTTGGACTGGGTAGGTTCTGCTGAGGGACTGTTATAGTTGGACTGGGTAGGTTCTGCTGAGGGACTGTTATAGTTGGACTGGGTAGGTTCTGCTGAGGGGCTGCTGTAGTTGGACTGGGTAGGTTCTGCTGAGGGACTGTTATAGTTGGACTGGGTAGGTTCTGTTATAGTTGGACTGGGTAGGTTCTGCTGAGGGGCTGTTATAGTTGGACTGGGTAGGTTCTGCTGAGGGGCTGTTATAGTTGGACTGGGTAGGTTCTGCTGAGGTGCTGTTATAGTTGGACTGGGTTGGTTCTGCTGAGGGACTGTTATAGTTGGACTGGTTAGGTTCTGCTGAGGGACTGTTATAGTTGGACTGGGTAGGTTCTGCTGAGGGGCTGTTATAGTTGGACTGGGTAGGTTCTGCTGAGGGGCTGTTATAGTTGGACTGGTTACTGGTTGGGTAGGGTTGATATTGTTAAAGGATTTCATGTATTCTATCACAATACATCTCGTGGCTCTTTTGGGTACTTCAGATTATCACAGGGGCCTGTCATTATCTCTGGTCTTCTGTGAGGCCTTATCACATGTCTAATATGTTCAAATCCAAAAATAGAAGCTGTAAAACATTATCCTAAATATCAACCATCAACTTAGTGAATACCATTGGTGTTTTAATACAAGGGTTTCAGCATGAAATACCCTTTTAAATATGTGTTTTTATACCTTTTAAAAATGTATTTTACAATGTCAATATGTATTTGTTGGCTTTGAACCATATGGTCTATCTACTAGAAACCCAAAGACAGTATAAACACAGATATAATAAAATAATTATATTTATATATATCTATCAAAGAAATCAAGTGTAAATGACCAAAAAATGAGGATTTATTGCCCTAGATTTTCTACTTATTATAAAGATGAGTGAAGATCTACCAGAAGCTTTGCGACCCTAATTGTGGGTGTAGGAGGTTCGAGTGTTCCTCATTTTCACACAACGTGACTAATCAGTTCTCCTGAAGGTTTTGTCTGATGTTGAATTCGTCATGTGTAGTAAGACATGGGCTCTGTGTAGGAGGAGGAAACGTTTAGGATTGAGTCACCTTCATATCATTTCTATTTGGGACATTAGATTTCCATGAACAAAGGCTTGCAATACGGTAACTATAAATCACCATGTTGTTGGTCTTGTTTGTGTTGCAGGAAAAAAAGCTTGTAGATTTCACCTCTGTTTCACGAGTGGCTTCCATGATCATCCGTGTCAATATGGAAACAAGCATTCATTCATTCATATTGGTTTACAGACAGAGGCTGGCTATAGGAACAGTCTCAACCAATCGGGGATGCTGTATAAACCATCTAAACCAATCAGTGGCCTTCTAATGTTGTAGTGGGTGTGGTGATACTGGTGATTTGTCACCACAGATGATTTGTTTGCATAGCAGGTTAGGAGAACCGACGTAGCAGGTTAGGAGAACCGACGTAGCAGGTTAGGAGAACCGACGTGGCAGGTTGGGAGAACGGACGTGGCAGGTTGGGAGAACCGGCGTGGCAGGTTAGGGGGACGGACGTGGCAGGTTAGGGGGGACGGACGTGGCAGGTTAGGGGGAACCGACGTGGCAGGTTAGGGGGAACCGACGTGGCAGGTTAGGGGGAACCGACGTGGCAGGTTAGGGGGAACCGACGTGGCAGGTTAGGGGGAACCGACGTGGCAGGTTAGGGGGAACGGACCGGCGTGGCAGGTTAGGGGGAACGGACCGGCGTGGCAGGTTAGGGGGAACGGACCGGCGTGGCAGGTTAGGGGGAACGGACCGGCGTGGCAGGTTAGGGGGAACGGACCGGCGTGGCAGGTTAGGGGGAACGGACCGGCGTGGCAGGTTAGGGGGAACGGACCGGCGTGGCAGGTTAGGGGGAACGGACCGGCGTGGCAGGTTAGGGGGAACGGACCGGCGTGGCAGGTTAGGGGGAACGGACCGGCGTGGCAGGTTAGGGGAACGGACCGGCGTGGCAGGTTAGGGGGAACGGACCGGCGTGGCAGGTTAGGGGGAACGGACCGGCGTGGCAGGTTAGGGGGAACGGACCGGCGTGGCAGGTTAGGGGAACGGACCGGCGTGGCAGGTCGGGGGAGGGTTATGTTTAACTAAAATGCTACAGTTGTCAACAACTGTTGTCCCCACTGAGCCCTGTTGTAATGATCAGTAAACCCACTGAGCCCTGTTGTAATGATCAGTAAACCCTCTGAGCCCTGTTGTAATGATCAGTAAACCCTCTGAGCCCTGTTGTAATGATCAGTAAACCCACTGAGCCCTGTTGTAATGATCAGTAAACCCTCTGGGCCCTGTTGTAATGATCAGTAAACCCACTGAGCCCTGTTGTAATGATCAGTAAACCCTCTGAGCCCTGTTGTAATGATCAGTAAACCCTCTGAGCCCTGTTGTAATGATCAGTAAACCCTCTGAGCCCTGTTGTAATGATCAGTAAACCCTCTGAGCCCTGGGTTACTGAGGCTTTCATCTCTTCCTCTTGTGTAACACTGGAGGGCTGTTTCTCTCTCTAAACATCCTCTGTGCTGTACAGACTGTTCCTCTGGAGGTTTTACTGTGCGTGCGTGTGTGTGTGTGTGTGTGTGTGTGTGTGTGTGTGTGTGTGTGTGTGTGTGTGTGTGTGTGTGTGTGTGTGTTGTGTGTGTGTCGAGGACGACGAGTACACACTGTTATCACGTTAGAAACCGTTTATCAGTAAACAACTTCATCCGTAGCCAATCGAGATGTGACACCCTAGTCCCTATTTAGTGCACTACTTTTGACCAGGGTGCATAGGGAATACATAAGATGTCATGTGGCCCACAGCCTCAGTAGATGCCTGCAGCAGTAGATGTGTTCTTAGTTATTCCACTCAGGTACCACTTTAGATGGCTCAGTTGGTAGCTAGCAATGCCAAGGTTGTGTGTTCAATTCCTGCAGGGATACACACACAAAACAAATAAATGAACTCACTGCACTGTAGGTCGCTTTGGATACAAGTGTCTGCTAAGTGGTGTATATTATTTTTAGAGGAAGATTAGGGTACACTGTTGAATATATGCCTGGTGATATGCCTGATTAATGCAGCCTGTCGTGGATGAGTGTTGTAATGACACACATTCTCCCTCCCTCTCTCTCTCTGTCTCTGTCTCTCTGTCTCTCTCTCTCTCTCTGCCCCCTCGCTTTCTCTCTGCCCCCTCGCTTTCTCTCTGCCCCCTCGCTTTCTCTCTGCCCCCTCGCTTTCTCTCTGCCCCCTCGCTTTCTCTCTGCCCCCTCGCTTTCTCTCTTCCCTCTCTCTCTCTTCCCTCTCTCTCTCTCTTCCCTCTCTCTCTCTCTTCCCTCTCTCTCTCTCTTCCCTCTCTCTCTCTCTTCCCTCTCTCTCTCTCTTCCCTCTCTCTCTCTCGCTCTCTCTGCCCCCTCGCTCGCTCTCTCTGCCCCCTCGCTCGCGATCTCTCTGCCCCCTCGCGCGCGCTCTCTCTGCCCCCTCGCGCGCGCTCTCTCTGCCCCCTCGCGCGCGCTCTCTCTGCCCCCTCGCGCGCGCTCTCTCTGCCCCCTCGCGCTCTGCCCCCTCGCGCTCTGCCCCCTCGCGCTCTGCCCCCTCGCGCTCTGCCCCCTCGCGCTCTGCCCCCTCGCGCTCTGCCCCCTCGCGCTCTGCCCCCTCGCGCTCTGCCCCCTCGCGCTCTGCCCCCTCGCGCTCTGCCCCCTCGCGCTCTGCCCCCTCGCGCTCTGCCCCCTCGCGCTCTGCCCCCTCTCTCAATTCAAAGGGCTTTATTGGCATGGGAAACATATGTTAACATTGCCAAAGCAAGTAAAATGGATAATAAACTAAAGGGAAATAAACAACAGTAAACTTTTTAATTTAACTAGGCAAGTCAGTTAAGAACAAATTCTTATTTACAATGACGGCCTAGGAACAGTGGGTTAACTGCCTTGTTCAGGGGCAGAACGACAGATTTTTACCTTGTCAGCTTGGGGATTTGATCTTGCAACCTTTCGGTTACTAGTCCAACACACTAGGCTACGCTGCCGCCCCTATTACATTACAGTCGTGGCCAAAAGTTTTGAGAATGACACAAATATTCATTTTCACAAAGTTTGCTGCCTCAGTTTGTATGATGGCAATTTGCATATACTCCAGAATGTTATGAAGAGTGATCAGATGAATTGCAAAGTCCCTCTTTGCCATGCAAATTAACTTAATCCCCAAAATACATTTCCACTGCATTTCAGCCCTGCCACAAAAGGACCAGCTGACATCATGTCAGTGATTCTCTCGTTAACACAGGTGTGAGTGTTGACGAGGACAAGGTTGGAGATCACTCTGTCATGCTGATTGAGTTCGAATAACAGACTGGAAGCTTCAAAAGGAGAGTGGTGCTTGGAATCATTGTTTTTCCTCTGTCAACCATGGTTACCTGCAAGGAAACACGTGCTGCCATCATTGCTTTGCACAAAAAGGGCTTCACAGGCAAGGATATTGCTGCCAGGAAGATTGCCCCTAAATCAACCATTTATCGGATCATCAAGAACTTCAAGGAGAGCGGTTCAATTATTGTGAAGAAGGCTTCAGGGCGCCCAAGAAAGTCCAGCAAGTGCCAGGACCGTCTCCTAAAGTTGATTCAGCTGTGGGATCGGGGCACCACCAGTACAGAGGTTGCTCAGGGATGACAGCAGGCAGGTGTGAGTGCATCTGCATGCACAGTGAGGCAAAGACTTTTGGAGGATGGCCTGGTGTCAAGAAGGGCAGCAAAGAAGCCACTTCTCGCCAGAAAAAACATCAGGGACAGACTGATATTCTGAAAAAGGTACAGGGATTGGACTGCTGAGGACTGGGGTAAAGTAATTTTCTCTGATGAATCCCCTTTCTGATTGTTTGGGGCATCTGGAAAAAAGCTTGTCCGGAGAAGACAAGGTGAGCGCTACCATCAGTCCTGTGTCATGCCAACAGTAAAGCATCCTGAGACCATTCATGTGTGTAGTTGCTTCTCAGCCAAGGGAGAGGGCTCACTCACAATTTTGCCTAAGAACACAGCCATGAATAAAGAATGGTACCAACACATCCTCCGAGAGCAACTTCTCTCAACCATCCAGGAATAGTTTGGTGACGAACAATGCCTTTTCCAGCATGATGGAGCACCTTGCCATAAAGCAAAAGTGATAACTAAGTGGCTCGGGGAACAAAACATCGACATTTTGGGTCCATGGCCAGGAAACTCCCCAGACCTTAATCCCATTCAGAACTTGTGGTCAATCCTCAAGAGGTGGGTGGACAAACAAAAACCCACAAACTCCACGCATTGATTATGCAAGAAGGGGCTGCCATCAGTCAGGATGTGGCCCAGAAGTTAATTGACAGCATGCCAGGGCGGATTGCAGAGGTCTTGAAAAAGAAGGGTCAACACTGCAAATATTGACTCTTTGCATCAACTTCATGTAATTGTCAAGAAAAGCCTTTGACACTTATGAAATGCTTGTAATTATACTTCAGTATTCCATAGTAACATCTGACAAAAATATCTAAAGACACTGAAGCAGCAAACTTTGTGAAAATTAATATTTGTGTCATTCTCAAAACTTTTGGCCACGACTATACACTCACAAAAGTTTCTAAATAATAAAGACATTTCAAATGTTATATTATGTCTACATAATGATGTGCAAATAGTTAAAGTACAAAAGCAAAAATAAATAAACATAAATATCTGTTGTATTTACAATGTTGTTTATGGTCCACTGGTTGCCCTTTTCTTGTGGCAACAGGTCACACATCTTGCTGCTGTGGTTCCACACTGTGGTATTTCACCTAATAGATCATATGGGAGTTTATCATAATTTGGATTTGTTTTAAAATTTGTTTTGCGTCTCTGTAATCTGAGGGAAATGTGTTTCTCTAATAGGGTCATACATTTGGTAGGAGTTCAGGAAGTGCAGCTCTCTCTGTCTACTTGACCTCTCTCCTCTCTGGTGACTGATGTTTATTTATATATATATATATATATATATATATAATATATATTATAGACATTTGCCCTCATTGATATAAGCATCATGGATGATCTCTGTGCAGAGCAGGATCTGTCTCTAACATAGGGGCCATACCCCCATGCAGAGCAGGATCTGTCTCTAACATAGGGGCCATACCCCCATGCAGAGCAGGATCTGTCTCTAACATAGGGGCCATACCCCCATGCAGAGCAGGATCTGTCTCTAACATAGGGGCCATACCCCCATGCAGAGCAGGATCTGTCTCTAACATAGGGGCCATACCCCCATGCAGAGCAGGATCTGTCTCTAACATAGGGGCCATACCCCCATGCAGAGCAGGATCTGTCTCTAACATAGGGGCCATACCCCCATGCAGAGCAGGATCTGTCTCTAATATAGGGGCCATACCTCCATGCAGAGCAGGATCTGTCTCTAACATAGGGGCCATACCTCTGTGCAGAGCAGGATCTGTCTCTAACATAGGGGCCATACCCCCATGCAGAGCAGGATCTGTCTCTAACATAGGGGCCATACCCCCATGCAGAGCAGGATCTGTCTCTAACATAGGGGCCATACCTCCATGCAGAGCAGGATCTGTCTCTAACATAGGGGCCATACCTCCATGCAGAGCAGGATCTGTCTCTAACATAGGGGCCATACCCCCATGCAGAGCAGGATCTGTCTCTAACATAGGGGCCATACCCCCATGCAGAGCAGGATCTGTCTCTAACATAGGGGCCATACCTCCATGCAGAGCAGGATCTGTCTCTAACATAGGGGCCATACCTCTGTGCAGAGCAGGATCTGTCTCTAACATAGGGGCCATACCCCATGCAGAGCAGGATCTGTCTCTAACATAGGGGCCATACCCCCATGCAGAGCAGGATCTGTCTCTAACATAGGGGCCATACCCCCATGCAGAGCAGGATCTGTCTCTAACATAGGGGCCATACCCCCATGCAGAGCAGGATCTGTCTCTAACATAGGGGCCATACCCCCATGCAGAGCAGGATCTGTCTCTAACATAGGGGCCATACCCCCATGCAGAGCAGGATCTGTCTCTAACATAGGGGCCATACCCCCATGCAGAGCAGGATCTGTCTGTCTCTAACATAGGGGCCATACCCCCATGCAGAGCAGGATCTGTCTCTAACATAGGGGCCATACCCCCATGCAGAGCAGGATCTGTGTCTAACATAGGGGCCATACCCCCATGGCCTCTTGATGGTTGTATAATCAATACAACCTTCAAATAAGTACTTTACACACATCATATGTGTCCATTACAATCTTTGCAATAATTGGAATGCATTATTTGTCACCAGAACTTGAAAACATAAATAAAACTGTAAATACATTATCAGACAGACAGACAGTTGGAAGTCGGAAGTTTACATACACTTAGGTTGGAGTCATTAAAACTCGTTTTTCAACCACTCCACAAATTTCTTGTGAACAAACTAGTTTTGTCAAGTCGGTTAGGACATCTACTTTGTGCATGACACAAATCATTTTTCTGACAATTGTTTACAGACAGATTATTTCACTTATAATTCACTGTATTACAATTCCAGTGGGTCAGAAGTTTACATACACTAAGTTGACTGTGCCTTTAAACAGCTTGGAAAATTCCAGAAAATGAAGCTTCCAATAGGCTAATTGACATAATTTGAGTCAATTGGGGGTGTACCTGTGGATGTATTTCAAGGCCTACCTTCAAACTCAGTGCCTCTTTGCTTGACATCATGGGAAAATCTAAAGAAATCAGCCAAGACCTCAGAAAAAATATTGTAGACCTCCACAAGTCTGGTTCATCCTTGGGAACAATTTCCAAACGCCTGAAGGTACCACGTTCATCTGTACAAACAATAGTACGCAAGTATGAACACCATGGGACCACGCAGCCGTCATACTGCTCAGGAAGGAGACGCGTTCTGTCTCCTAGAGATGAACATACTTTGGTGTGAAAAGTGCAAATCAATCCCAGAACAGCAAAGGACCTTGTGAAGATGCTGGAGGAAACAGGTACAAAAGTATCTATATCCACAGTAAAACGAGTCCTATATAAACATAATATGAAAGGCCGCTCAGCAAGGAAGAAGCCACCGCTCCAAAACCGCCATAAAAAAAGCCAGACTACGGTTTGCAACTGCACATGGGAACAAAGATCGTACTTTTTGGAGAAATGTCCTCTGGTCTGATGAAACAAAAATAGAACTGTTTGGCCATAATGACCATCATTATGTTTGGAGGGAAAAGGTGGCGGCTTGCAATCTGAAGAACATCATCCCAACTGTGAAGCACAGGGGTGGCAGCATCATGTTGTGGGGGTGCTTTGCTGCAGGAGGGACTGGTGCACTTCACAAAATAGATGGTATCATGAGGGAGGAACATTATGTGGATATATTGAAGCAACATCTCAAGACATCAGTCAGGAAGTTAAAGCTTGGTCGCAAATGGGTCTTCCAAATGGACAATGACCCCAAGCATACTTCCAAAGTTGTGGCAAAATGGCTTAAGGACAACAAAGTCAAGGTATTGGAGTGGCCATCACAAAGCCCTGACCTCAATCCCATAGGAAATTTGTGCGCAGAACTGAAAAAGTGTGTGCGAGCAAAGAGGACTACAAACCTGACTCAGTTACACCAGCTCTGTCAGGAGGAATGGGCCAAAATCCACCCAACTTGTGGTGGGAAGCTTGTGGAAGGCTACCTGAAACATTTGACTCAAGTGAAACAATTTAAAGGCAATGCTAGCAAATACTAATTGAGTGTATGTAAACTTCTGACCCACTGGGAATGTGATGAAAGAAAGAAATAAAAGCTGAAATAAATAATTCCCTCTACTATTATTCTGACATTTCACCTTCTTAAAATAAAGTGGTGATCCTAACTGACCTAGGACAGGGAATTTTTACTAGGATTAAATGTCAGTAATTGTGATAAACTGAGTTTAAATGTATTTGGCTAAGGTGTATGTAAACTTCCGATTTCAACTGTATATATCCATGTTATATTCTACTTCCTGTATATAGCCATGTTATATTCTACTTCCTGTATATAGCCATGTTATATTCTGCTTCCTGTATATAGCCATGTTGTATTCTGCTTCCTGTATATAGCCATGTTGTATTCTGCTTCCTGTATATAGCCATGTTATATTCTACTTCCTGTATATAGCCATGTTATATTCTACTTCCTGTATATAGCCATGTTATATTCTGCTTCCTGTATATAGCCATGTTATATTCTGCTTCCTGTATATAGCCATGTTATATTCTGCTTCCTGTATATAGCCATGTTGTATTCTGCTTCCTGTATATAGCCATGTTGTATTCTGCTTCCTGTATATAGCCATGTTGTATTCTGCTTCCTGTATATAGCCATGTTGTATTCTGCTTCCTGTATATAGCCATGTTGTATTCTGCTTCCTGTATATAGCCATGTTGTATTCTGCTTCCTGTATATAGCCATGTTGTATTCTGCTTCCTGTATATAGCCATGTTGTATTCTACTTCCTGTATATAGCCATGTTGTATTCTACTTCCTGTATATAGCCATGTTGTATTCTACTTCCTGTACACTACTGGTCCAAAGTCTTAGAACACCATTTTCTACATTGTAGAATAATAGTGAAGACATCAAAACTATGAAATAACACATATGGAATCATGTAGTAACCAAACTCCCACTTATTAGGACCTGATAGTGAACTAGCTGAGATTGCTATATTTAGTTAGAGTAGCTCTATTAGCTGTCCGTCAGTCCATGACTGTTTAGATTAGATATATGAACTGTCCATGGCTGGCTGCAGTGGTGGGTTTGTGTCCCAATTTGCACCCTATCCCCTATATAGTGCACTACTTTTGACCAGAAAAGTATAGGCTCCTGACAAAAGTAGTGCCCTATATAGGGTGCCATTTGGGCCGTAAATGTTTTTTTTATCACATTCCTGTCCCATGTACAGGCTACAGTTTTGTTACTGTTAGATAATGTAAATATAAGCAGCCTTATCATCCCTTTGTCATGCAGTTGTTGCCAGTAGCTCTGAAATGAACCGTCAGGGTTTGAAACTAAATGGTGCCCTATTCCCTATATAGTGCACTACTTTTTGACCAGTACCTATAGGGCTCTGGCCAATAGTAGTGCACTGTATAGGGAATAGGATGCCATTTGGAACTCAGTCAGGGTTTAATTCACAAGGGAAGAACGAGGCCTAAACTCTACATTGTTTGTGGCTCCTGTCCCAAGACCTCCTGAATTGATTTAGTGATGTCATCTACCTGTGCTGAAGCAGCTGGATGGACAGACTAATCAGTTTCCTTTCTACCAATTTACTATCTGTAGTGCCTGCTTCTCTCACTGTAGTCATTTTAAACAGCCTGCCAGCAACACGTTCCTGTCTGTGCCAGCAACACGTTCCTGTCTGTGCCAGCAACACGTTCCTGTCTGTGCCAGCAACACGTTCCTGTCTGTGCCAGCAACACGTTCCTGTCTGTGCCAGCAACACGTTCCTGTCTGTGCCAGCAACACGTTCCTGTCTGTGCCAGCAACACGTTCCTGTCTGTGTTATTCAAACTATTCACTACTTTTGACCAGGGCCCATAGGGAGGGGAGAGGAGACCAGGGCCCATAGGGAGGGGAGAGGAGACCAGGGCCCATAGGGAGGGGAGAGGAGACCAGGGCTCATAGGGAGGGGAGAGGAGAGGAGACCAGGGCCCCTAGGGAGAGGAGAGGAGACCAGGGCCCCTAGGGAGAGGAGAGGAGACCAGGGCCCCTAGGAAGAGGAGAGGAGACCAGGGCCCCTAGGGAGAGGAGAGGAGAGGAGACCAGGGCCCCTAGGGAGAGGAGAGGAGACCAGGGCCCCTAGGGAGAGGAGAGGAGACCAGGGCCCCTAGGGAGAGGAGAGGAGACCAGGGCCCCTAGGGAGAGGAGAGGAGACCAGGGCCCCTAGGGAGAGGAGAGGAGACCAGGGCCCCTAGGGAGAGGAGAGGAGACCAGGGCCCCTAGGGAGAGGAGAGGAGACCAGGGCCCCTAGGGAGAGGAGAGGAGACCAGGGCCCCTAGGGGAGAGGAGAGGAGACCAGGGCCCCTAGGGGAGAGGAGAGGAGACCAGGGCCCCTAGGGGAGAGGAGAGGAGACCAGGGCCCCTAGGGGAGAGGAGAGGAGACCAGGGCCCCTAGGGGAGAGGAGAGGAGACTAGGGCCTGAGGGGAGAGGAGAGGAGACTAGGGCCTGAGGGGAGAGGAGAGGAGACTAGGGCCTGAGGGGAGAGGAGAGGAGACTAGGGCCTGAGGGGAGAGGAGAGGAGACTAGGGCCTGAGGGGAGAGGAGAGGAGACTAGGGCCTGAGGGGAGAGGAGAGGAGACTAGGGCCTGAGGGGAGAGGAGAGGAGACTAGGGCCTGAGGGGAGAGGAGAGGAGACTAGGGCCTGAGGGGAGAGGAGAGGAGACTAGGGCCCTGAGGGAGAGGAGAGGAGAGGAGACTAGGGCCCATGGGGAGGGGAGAGGAGAGGAGACTAGGGCCCATGGGGAGGGGAGAGGAGAGGAGACTAGGGCCCATGGGGAGGGGAGAGGAGAGGAGACTAGGGCCCATGGGGAGGGGAGAGGAGAGGAGACTAGGGCCCATGGGGAGGGGAGAGGAGAGGAGACTAGGGCCCATGGGGAGGGGAGAGGAGAGGAGACTAGGGCCCATGGGGAGGGGAGAGGAGAGGAGACTAGGGCCCATGGGGAGGGGAGAGGAGAGGAGACTAGGGCCCATGGGGAGGGGAGAGGAGAGGAGACTAGGGCCCATGGGGAGGGGAGAGGAGAGGAGACTAGGGCCCATGGGGAGGGGAGAGGAGAGGAGACTAGGGCCCATGGGGAGGGGAGAGGAGAGGAGACTAGGGCCCATGGGGAGGGGAGAGGAGAGGAGACTAGGGCCCATGGGGAGGGGAGAGGAGAGGAGACTAGGGCCCATGGGGAGGGGAGAGGAGAGGAGACTAGGGCCCATGGGGAGGGGAGAGGAGAGGAGACTAGGGCCCATGGGGAGGGGAGAGGAGAGGAGACTAGGGCCCATGGGGAGGGGAGAGGAGAGGAGGACTAGGGCCCATGGGGAGGGGAGAGGAGAGGAGACTAGGGCCCATGGGGAGGGGAGAGGAGAGGAGACTAGGGCCCATGGGGAGGGGAGAGGAGAGGAGACTAGGGCCCATGGGGAGGGGAGAGGAGAGGAGACTAGGGCCTGGGAAGGGAGAGGAGAGGAGACTAGGGCCCGAGGGGAGGGGAGAGGAGAGGAGAGGAGACTAGGGCCCGAGGGGAGGGGAGAGGAGAGGAGACTAGGGCCCGAGGGGAGGGGAGAGGAGAGGAGACTAGGGCCTGAGGGGAGAGGAGAGGAGACTAGGGCCCATGGGGAGGGGAGAGGAGAGGAGACTAGGGCCCATGGGGAGGGGAGAGGAGAGGAGACTAGGGCCCATGGGGAGGGGAGAGGAGAGGAGACTAGGGCCCATGGGGAGGGGAGAGGAGAGGAGACTAGGGCCCATGGGGAGGGGAGAGGAGAGGAGACTAGGGCCCATGGGGAGGGGAGAGGAGAGGAGACTAGGGCCCATGGGGAGGGGAGAGGAGAGGAGACTAGGGCCCATGGGGAGGGGAGAGGAGAGGAGACTAGGGCCCATGGGGAGGGGAGAGGAGAGGAGACTAGGGCCCATGGGGAGGGGAGAGGAGAGGAGACTAGGGCCCATGGGGAGGGGAGAGGAGAGGAGACTAGGGCCCATGGGGAGGGGAGAGGAGAGGAGACTAGGGCCCATGGGGAGGGGAGAGGAGAGGAGACTAGGGCCCATGGGGAGGGGAGAGGAGAGGAGACTAGGGCCCATGGGGAGGGGAGAGGAGAGGAGACTAGGGACTGGGAAGGGAGAGGAGAGGAGACTAGGGACTGGGAAGGGAGAGGAGAGGAGACTAGGGACTGGGAAGGGAGAGGAGAGGAGACTAGGGACTGGGAAGGGAGAGGAGAGGAGACTAGGGCCCATGGGGAGGGGAGAGGAGAGGAGACCAGGGCCCATGGGGAGGGGAGAGGAGAGGAGAGGAGAGGAGAGGAGAGGAGACCATGGCCCCTAGGGAGGGACACATGAGGGACACAATCAAAATGTAGCGGTTGAGTTTAAGGTTGGGGTCAGCACCTTAACACGCAGATCTCTCTGACAGGAAACCAGCTCAGCCTAACCACAGCACAGTAATCACAGAGTCTAGACATAAACAGCAGTTCTCCTCAACCAAGTGTGGCTGCGGCCTATATGATACCCTACGTCCTATATGATACCCTACGTCCTATGGGCTCTGGTCAAAGTCTTGTACTATGTAGGGAATAATGTGCCATATGGGATAAACAAACTGAACTGCTTTCAGCCAGTCAGACAGAGAGGGAGGGAGGGAGGGAGGGAGGGAGGGAGGGAGGGAGAGCTGCTGTGCTGTTTGGTTATCAGGAAGGAGTCTGTTCCCCAGTATAACCCCAGGGCTTGTTTCAGTGTTGGTATGTATGCAAACGCTGCTTCTAGAAACACGTGATGTAGCCTTGCCTGACTGCCTGACTGGTTGACTGGCTGGCTGGCAGGTTGAAAGGGATGTTTTCTGTAACATAGGATAGCCGTCTCTCCTCCCCTGTGCCCTCTGCAGTTCATCTCAAAATGAATCCCCTCTCATCTGTCGTCGTGGCAGCCTGATGACATCACCAGTGCTATGACATCACGCTTCAGTCTTTCATTCTCTCAGTTTTATTTTGGAGCAGAACGGACCAAATTTGAAGACACACACACACACACACACACACACACACACACACACACACACACACACACACACACACACACACACACACACACACACACACACACACACACACACACACACACACACACACACACCTCTCTCCCATTGGGTATAAATGTCAGTTCAACATCTAGATTTGGTTGAGTTGTCAACTAATGTGAAGTCAACAAATAATGTCACCATGTCATCGGATTTAGGTTCAAAGTTGGGTGGGGAAAAAGTGTAATTCCCTTAAGTAGATAACTTTTTTCAAATCCAATCAGTTGTCCACGTTTTATTCAATGTCATCACTTTACATTTTCTGGTTCCCTTTGAAACAATGTTGATTCAACCAGTTTCTCTCTCTCTCTGTCTCTGTCTCTCTCTCTCTCTCTCTCCCTCTGTCTCTCTCTCTCTCTCTCTCCCTCTGTCTCTCTCTCTGTCTATCTCTGCCTCTCTCTCTCTCTCTGCCTCTCTCTCTCTGTCTCTGTCTCTGCCTCTCTCTCTCTGTCTCTGCCTCTCTCTCTGTCTCTGCCTCTCTCTCTCTGTCTCTGCCTCTCTCTCTCTGTCTCTGCCTCTCTCTCTCTGTCTCTGCCTCTCTCTCTCTGTCTCTGCCTCTCTCTCTCTCTGTCTCTGCCTCTGTCTCTCTCTGTCTCTGCCTCTGTCTCTCTCGGTCTCTGCCTCTGTCTCTCTCGGTCTCTCTCTCTCTGTCTCTGCCTCTCTCTCTCCCTCTCTGCCTCTCTCTCTCCCTCTCTGCCTCTCTCTCTCTGCCTCTCTCTCTCTGCCTCTCTCTCTCTGCCTCTCTCTGCCTCTGCCTCTCTCTGCCTCTGCCTCTGCCTCTCTCTCTCTCTCTCTGCCTCTGCCTCTCTCTCTCTCTCTGCCTCTGCCTCTGCCTCTCTCTCTCTCTCTCTGCCTCTCTCTCTCTGCCTCTCTCTCTCTGCCTCTCTCTCTCTCTCTCTCTGCCTCTCTCTCTCTGCCTCTCTCTCTCTGTCTCTGCCTCTCTCTCTCTCTCTCTCTGCCTCCATGTCTTTTGATGAGAACACGTTCTCTGTTTCATTTTATGCTGTTATTACAAACGTCCTTCTTAATCACAGACCAGCTGAGATATCTTTTTACCCACACGCACTCTTTCATTCTGGGGCCAAAAGATGTGATGTTTATGTTCGGTAATGATTCTGAGAGAGACATGTTTGATTAGATAGATTAATCAGTCATATATCCTTCAACTTGTGCATAATTCAATATTCTAAGAGCTCTGTGACTGACTATCGTTGGGCTAGGTTGTATCTGAAAGGGGTGTGTAGTGAGCTCTGTGACTGACTATCGTGGGGCTAGGTTGTATCTGAAAGGGGTGTGTAGTGAGCTCTGTGACTGACTATCGTGGGGCTAGGTTGTATCTGAAAGGGGGGGTGTAGTGAATATGTTAAGGACGAAGGGGTGTGGTAGATTTAGGAGTGTAAATTTGATGCTTCCCACAAGGGAGCTTCTGAGGCAATTAACAAGGAGACAGGGGAGGTCTGGGGGAGAGATGGGAGGTAGGAGGATTTAGAAGAAGGTAATAGACATTCCGGCTGGCACAGCAGTCACTTCTCAGCCCCGGGGGGGGGGGGGTCTGAACGAGGAAGAGGAGGGAGGGGTTTTCACAAACAGCCACACCCCCTCCTGCTCTCGTCTATCCCTCAGTTCCTCAAATTCAAATCAGCCTGGCAGGCAGCACACACGGCACGCAGCAGCCAGTCAGTCACACTATACCCACTCCGTCTTCACTCCGTACAGTCGAAAGAGGAGTGGATTCTGGAGCGTGAAATGTCTCCAGTGATGTGGGGACTTCTCTGAATTTTGAGCAGTTTGTCTTAGGATAGAATGGTGGACGCAGCTGTCTCGTTACACTTCTCAGCAAGGTAAGGTAACGCATTGTCATTTGCTACAGGGGATTTGTGTGTGTGTCTGTCTGTTTTACAGCGTGTTAGTGTAGCAGGCAGTGTCTGTCTGTGTCTGAGATATCAGCAGAGGCAAATGGCTCCTTGGCTTTAAATCCTTTTCCCTCCTGGTGGAGGTGTGAAGAAACCACGTCAAAGAGATATTCTATGTTTCTGAGGTCTCGTCTCTTTCACAACTAAGCAAACTAACAGATGTACATTTTTGCTATGTTGCTGCTGTTCTCATTTTTCACAATACTATAAAAGTACTTGTGGTAGTAGCTACATGTAAAAGTTAGCGCATGAGGGACTGACTAGTCTGTTGATGATGCGAGGCAAGCCCACTTCCTGTGGGTCATGTGATGTCATAGGGTTCTAGTACATTTGGGGAGTGGGATTAGCCAATCAAGTCTAGGGTGGTTTGTTGTGACACTACGCTGGGTCTTTTTTAACCTGTAATAATCCTGTGTTTCTGGTGACAACTTTTCACCACAACTACATGTAAAAAGGTCTATTGTATTTGCTCCCCATTTTCAATGTGAGACAGTAGCAATACAGTCATCCAGCCGTCTGCTGCGTTGTCATGACAAAGTGGTGGTGGTATTGTGGAGCTGAGAAAAGAGAGCGATTTTAATGAATTGCAAATCGGATAGCAGAGCTGCTACTGGTCAAAGTCGAGGGGGATTTGTCCCAAATGGAACACTATTCCCTACATAGTGCACTACTTTAGACCAGAGCCCTATGGCACCCTATTCCCTACATAGTGCACTACTTTAGACCAGAGCCCTATGGCACCCTATTCCCTACATAGTGCACTACTTTAGACCAGAGCCCTACAGGGAATAGGGAGCCATTTTGGATCCTCCTAGTGCATATCTTGTTAAGGGGAGTGCTGAAGGACTGTAGGGTTGTTTAATCTGAATGTATTTAAACCCAGGCTGCTTGCCGCTGTGTCTTTTGTGCTGAAGGAAGCCTGGAGAAGGGTGAGAACGAGTCATCTGCTGCCTGTCGTAGTTATGGAAATGTGGTTTTAGCAACCATCATCCTAGAATTTAGCAGGACACAAGGTCAGGGTAACAGGCCTCTGGTTTTAATGCTCAGATACTAGGACTAGCTGAGAAGAGGGGTTTTAATGCTCAGATACTAGGACTAGCTGAGAAGAAGGGTTTTAATGCTCAGATACTAGGACTAGCTGAGAAGAGGGGTTTTAATGCTCAGATACTAGGAATAGCTGAGAAGAGGGGTTTTAATGCTCAGATACTAGGACTAGCTGAGAAGAGGGGTTTTAATGCTCAGATACTAGGACTAGCTGAGAAGAGGGGTTTTAATGCTCAGATACTAGGACTAGCTGAGAAGAAGGGTTTTAATGCTCAGATACTAGGAATAGCTGAGAAGAGGGGTTTTAATGCTCAGATACTAGGACTAGCTGAGAAGAGGGGTTTTAATGCTCAGATACTAGGAATAGCTGAGAAGAAGTAGTTTTAATGCTCAGATACTAGGACTAGCTGAGAAGAGGGGTTTTAATGCTCAGATACTAGGACTAGCTGAGAAGAAGTAGTTTTAATGCTCAGATACTAGGACTAGCTGAGAAGGAGTGGTTTTAATGCTCAGATACTAGGACTAGCTGAGAAGAAGTGGTTTTAATGCTCAGATACTAGGACTAGCTGAGAAGAAGGGTTTTAATGCTCAGATACTAGGACTAGCTGAGAAGAGGGGTTTTAATGCTCAGATACTAGGACTAGCTGAGAAGAGGGGTTTTAATGCTCAGATACTAGGACTAGCTGAGAAGAGGGGTTTTAATGCTCAGATACTAGGACTAGCTGAGAAGAGGGGTTTTAATGCTCAGATACTAGGACTAGCTGAGAAGGGTTTTAATGCTCAGATACTAGGACTAGCTGAGAAGAGGGGTTTTAATGCTCAGATACTAGGACTAGCTGAGAAGAGGGGTTTTAATGATCAGATACTAGGACTAGCTGAGAAGAGGGGTTTTAATGCTCAGATACTAGGACTAGCTGAGAAGAGGGGTTTTAATGCTCAGATACTAGGACTAGCTGAGAAGAAGGGTTTTAATGCTCAGATACTAGGACTAGCTGAGAAGAAGGGTTTTAATGCTCAGATACTAGGACTAGCTGAGAAGAGGGGTTTTAATGCTCAGATACTAGGACTAGCTGAGAAGAAGGGTTTTAATGCTCAGATACTAGGACTAGCTGAGAAGAAGGGTTTTAATGCTCAGATACTAGGACTAGCTGAGAAGAGGGGTTTTAATGCTCAGATACTAGGACTAGCTGAGAAGAGGGTTTTAATGCTCAGATACTAGGACTAGCTGAGAAGAAGGGGTTTTAATGCTCAGATACTAGGACTAGCTGAGAAGAGGGGTTTTAATGCTCAGATACTAGGACTAGCTGAGAAGAAGGGGTTTTAATGCTCAGATACTAGGACTAGCTGAGAAGAGGGGTTTTAATGCTCAGATACTAGGACTAGCTGAGAAGAGGGGTTTTAATGCTCAGATACTAGGACTAGCTGAGAAGAGGGGTTTTAATGCTCAGATACTAGGACTAGCTGAGAAGAGGGGTTTTAATGCTCAGATACTAGGACTAGCTGAGAAGAGGGGTTTTAATGCTCAGATACTAGGACTAGCTGAGAAGAGGGGTTTTAATGATCAGATACTAGGACTAGCTGAGAAGAAGGGTTTTAATGCTCAGATACTAGGACTAGCTGAGAAGAGGGTTTTTAATGCTCAGATACTAGGACTAGCTGAGAAGGAGTGGTTTTAATGATCAGATACTAGGACTAGCTGAGAAGAGGGGTTTTAATGCTCAGATACTAGGACTAGCTGAGAAGAGGGGTTTTAATGCTCAGATACTAGGACTAGCTGAGAAGAGGGGTTTTAATGCTCAGATACTAGGACTAGCTGAGAAGAGGGGTTTTAATGCTCAGATACTAGGACTAGCTGAGAAGAGGGGTTTTAATGCTCAGATACTAGGACTAGCTGAGAAGGAGTGGTTTTAATGCTCAGATACTAGGACTAGCTGAGAAGAAGTAGTTTTAATGCTCAGATACTAGGACTAGCTGAGAAGAGGGGTTTTAATGCTCAGATACTAGGACTAGCTGAGAAGAGGGGTTTTAATGCTCAGATACTAGGACTAGCTGAGAAGAGGGGTTTTAATGCTCAGATACTAGGACTAGCTGAGAAGAGGGGTTTTAATGCTCAGATACTAGGACTAGCTGAGAAGAGGGTTTTAATGCTCAGATACTAGGACTAGCTGAGAAGAGGGTTTTAATGCTCAGATACTAGGACTAGCTGAGAAGAAGGGTTTTAATGCTCAGATACTAGGACTAGCTGAGAAGAAGGGTTTTAATGCTCAGATACTAGGACTAGCTGAGAAGAGGGGTTTTAATGCTCAGATACTAGGACTAGCTGAGAAGAAGTAGTTTTAATGCTCAGATACTAGGACTAGCTGAGAAGAAGGGTTTTAATGCTCAGATACTAGGACTAGCTGAGAAGAAGGGTTTTAATGCTCAGATACTAGGACTAGCTGAGAAGAAGTAGTTTTAATGCTCAGATACTAGGACTAGCTGAGAAGGAGTGGTTTTAATGCTCAGATACTAGGACTAGCTGAGAAGAGGGGTTTTAATGCTCAGATACTAGGACTAGCTGAGAAGAAGTAGTTTTAATGCTCAGATACTAGGACTAGCTGAGAAGAGTGGTTTTTAGCTACTCTGATATTCCGTGATAAGAGTTAAACAATTTAGAGAGAGAGAGAAGGAGAGAGTTTGTGTACATTGAAGGCAGAACACCACTGTTTTAAAGGGAGCAGGCTTCCTGAGTTTGTGTACATTGAATTCAAACACAATGATTCCCCTTGAGAAAGTAACACTTTAAACACAGCTTGATTCGCAACGGATGCGTCTCAAATGACAACCCGCTCCCTATACCCCGGTGCTCCCTATACCCCGGTGCTCCCTATACCCAGGTGTTCCCTATACCCCGGTGTTCCCTATACCCCGGTGCTCCCTATACCCCGGTGCTCCCTATACCCCGGTGCTCCCTATACCCCGGTGCTCCCTATACCCCGGTGCTCCCTATACCCCGGTGCTCCCTATACCCCGGTGTTCCCTATACCCCGGTGCTCCCTATGCCCCGGTGCTCCCTATACCCCGGTGTTCCCTATACCCAGGTGCTCCCTATACCCCGGTGCTCCCTATACCCCGGTGCTCCCTATACCCCGGTGCTCCCTATACCCCGGTGTTCCCTATACCCAGGTGCTCCCTATACCCCGGTGCTCCCTATACCCCGGTGCTCCCTATACCCCGGTGCTCCCTATGCCCCGGTGCTCCCAGTGCTCCCAATGCCCCGGTGCTCCCTATACCCAGGTGCTCCCTATGCCGGTGCTCCCTATACCGGTGCTTGTTTTATGTATGTTCATGTGATATCTGAGTGTCTAACATTACAACAGAATCTATGGGCTAAAAACATGAGCTGACATGAGCAAGTTGATCAACTGGACATTTCTGACAAGTTGTAAACAGCTCTAATAAGGTCTGAAATTACTGCCAGAACAAGAGAACAACTGCTGAAGCACTACCAGGTGTCCAAGAGTGCACCTCGTGCTTTCTACAACGAGTACACTGAAACTTCGGTAGATTTTCGATTATAGAACATGATAAACGGTTCGGTACTAGAATTTTTGTTACTTACGGTACTTCTGTCAAATGTGTCTCACGTCATATACGGATTGATAGGAACCAGTCTGTCTAGTAATTTGTATAAATCTTCTCTCGGGGGCGGTAGTAAGCTAGCCAGGCTACTTGTCTTCTCAAGGGGGCAGTAGTAAGCTAGCCAGGCTACATGTCTTCTCAAGGGGACAGTAGTAAGCTAGCCAGGCTACTTGTCTACTCTCGAGGGGGCAGTAGTAAGCTAGCCAGGCTACTTGTCTTCTCTAGGGGGCGGTAGTAAGCTAGCCAGGCTACTTGTCTCCTCTAGGGGGCGGTAGTAAGCTAGCCAGGCTACTTGTCTTCTCTAGGGGGCGGTAGTAAGCTAGCCAGGCTACTTGTCTTCTCTAGGGGGCAGTAGTAAGCTAGCCAGGCTACTTGTCTTCTCTAGGGGGCAGTAGTAAGCTAGCCAGGCTACTTGTGCATGTAGATGACACAGCCCGAGCCACATTTGATAAGCAAGTGAGAGGAGAGAAAACGCCGACAGCATGACTTCTTCTAAGGAAAACATCATACCTCCACGCCCGCAGCTTATTGACAACTGGCTCCAGAAGAAAACTGTGGGAGTAATTTGTTTACAAAGCAGATGAGGGCCAGCCCACCAAAACAACTAAGCAACAGGTGTTACAAAGCAGATGAGGGCCAGCCCACCAAAACAACTAAGCAACAGGTGTTACAAAGCAGATGAGTACCAGCCCACCAAAACAACTAAGCAACAGGTGTTACAAAGCAGATGAGGGCCAGCCCACCAAAACAACTAAGCAACAGGTGTTACAAAGCAGATGAGGGCCAGCCCACCAAAACAACTAAGCAACAGGTGTTACAAAGCAGATGAGGGCCAGCCCACCAAAACAACTAAGCAACAGGTGTTACAAAGCAGATGAGGGCCAGCCCACCAAAACAACTAAGCAACAGGTGTTACAAAGCAGATGAGGGCCAGCCCACCAAAACAACTAAGCAACAGGTGTTACAAAGCAGATGAGGGCCAGCCCACCAAAACAACTAAGCCACAAAGCAGTGCAGTGGAAGGGAGGTTTAGTTCCAAAACGACAAACTATTTTCCACATTACATTCGCATTGGAACGTTATTCTAATAGCAACTAAATTCAAATATTTTTTTGTTGTGATAATGACATGAACATATATTCAGCATGACATTCATGTGAGCATTATAATATGATTACAACTCAAAAGTAATGTTAAATATGCTCAATTTATCAATGACAACAATACATTTAGACTACTTCCTGTTTCTCTGGGCTTGCTAACAGTAGCCAGCCAGCAGCCCTGGGCGGAGCATTGTACTCTGGGAATTGAAATGCACTCTGGGAATCGTAGTATGCTGTATAAAATCTATTGTATTTCTATGGTGTGTAGACTATTGCAATATAGAAGCTTCAGAAATGACCTTCAAAGTGTTTTAAGTGTTTTTAATGTTTTGGAACTAAACTTCATTTGGTACATTAAATGATTTACAGTATATAACAGTGATCAATAATGATGCATAGTTTGAATGAATGTCATCTGAGCTAATATTATGGCCATAGATTAGCAAATTAACCCCTGATATGTATCAAATTACATTTAAAAAATAGTTAATAGGTAATTGTACACTTTATTTTCTATGCTCTGCGTCTCAGGAATGGTTTTGCATCAGGAACATTTAAAATATTCTTGTATTATTTAACATGGTGTTTTATTTGTTAAAGAACTGAATATAGAACACATTCTGTGTGTTATTTTAGTTGGTCAACCAGTTATCAACATTTTGTTCAATGTTTCTCAAAATTAAGCCCAGTTGTTATTCTGTGACTTTAGATAATAATTTCAAACCTTGCTTACATTTGTATACGATCACATACAGTGAGCTCAAAGTATTGGGACAGTGACAAATGGCTCTTAATCAAAACAAACAGCAAATGCGTCCAAGTTCTTAAAGCCACAAGCTTGATGTAGTCATTGCGTGCTAGGAATATGGGACCAAATACTAAACTTTTGACTACTTTAATAAACTATAAGTGATTTGGCCCAATACTTTTGATCCCCTAAAATGGGGGGGACTATGTACAAAAAGTGCTGTAATTTCTAAACAGTTCACCCGATATGGATGAAAATACCCTCAAATTTAAGCTGACAGTCTGCACTTTAGCCAACGTGCTAAAGTACAGAGCCAAAACAACCAAAAATTAGTCACTGTCTCAATAATTTTGTAGCTCACTGTATATCTCTCTATTATACGTGGGAATACTTTGGAACAGATTTCCAAACTTAAATCAATTGGAGACGATTTCTTGGTGTTTTTACAGTCTTATGTCCAACAATTAAAACAATGTGTTTAGGCATCGCCATAACAAATGGGTTGAATACTTATTGACTCTCTTTCAGCTTTTCATTTTTAAGAATTTCCAAAAACATAATTCCACTTTGACATTATGGTGTATTGTATTGCATTTAGTTCCTGGTGGTGTGGTGGGGGAGAGGTGGGTGTGTGATGGGAGCCAAAGTTTCACGGTCGGCCTGGAGATCAGATCTGATTTGGATCAGTAGACTCTGCAGCATCTTCTTTATAGACCAGATCTGAGCTGTATAGAGCTGTATAGACCAGATCTGAGCTGTATAGAGCTGTATAGACCAGATCTGAGCTGTATAGACCAGATCTGAGCTGTATAGACCTGTATAGACCAGATACAGGTCTATAGCTGTATAGACCTGTATCCGACCTGTATAGACCAGATCCGAGCTGTATAGACCAGATCCGAGCTGTATAGACCAGATCCGAGCTGTATAGACCAGATCTGCGCTGTATAGACCAGATCTGAGCTGTATAGACCAGATCTGAGCTGTATAGACCTGTATAGACCAGATACAGGTCTATAGCTGTATAGACCTGTATCCGACCTGTATAGACCAGATCTGCGCTGTATAGACCTGTATAGACCAGATCTGAGCTGTATAGACCAGATCTGAGCTGTATAGACCAGATCTGAGCTGTACAGACCAGATCTGAGCTGTATAGACCAGATCTGAGCTGTATAGACCAGATCCGAGCTGTATAGAGCTGTATAGACCAGATCCGAGCTGTATAGACCAGATCTGAGCTGTATAGACCAGATCCGAGCTGTATAGACCAGATCCGAGCTGTATAGACCAGATCCGAGCTGTATAGACCAGATCTGAGCTGTATAGAGCTGTATAGACCAGATCTGAGTTGTATAGACCAGATCTGAGCTGTATAGACCTGTATAGACCAGATACAGGTCTATAGCTGTATAGACCTGTATCCGACCTGTATAGACCAGATCTGCGCTGTATAGACCTGTATAGACCAGATCTGAGCTGTATAGACCAGATCTGAGCTGTGTAGAAGCACAGCTGGTACGATCATAGAATTCCGTACTTATTTTTTTTAAAGATCCTGTTCTGGAATTTTCTATTTGTACCTTTTTGATATTGATCTCTGCATAGTTGAGGAAGAGCTTGTAAGTATTTCGTTGTATGTTTTACTTGTTGTTCACGTGACAAATTCGACGTTCATTTGATTCGATAACTAGATGCTCTTCTGACTGTCTGAAGAGGACTCTGTCTCTTTCTCCATTGTCCTTTCTCGAAAATCCAGAGTCATATTTGGAAACTTGGCGTCTTGACTGTATCAAATGGCACCCTATTCCCTATATATATAGTGCACTACTTTGGGTCAAGTGTAGTGCATTAAATGGGTGCCAATTGGGACACAGACTTTTGTCACAAGCTTTCAGGCGACTTTCAGATCAGTTTCATACAGGGTTACACTCCTGCCTGCGTTTGTCATCACAGCTTCAATAGAGGACGTGTATTCTGTCTGCCTGGGTTCGGCTACCTTGAGTATCGAGTGTCTTTAACAGTTTTATAGTGAACCTTACGTCACCCTGTTAAAATGCATTCAATCTCTTTATTCCCTGCTGAGATTGAGACAAGGGTTTAAATGAAGAGGAAGGGTTCTGTCCCAAATGGCAGTGTGCTCTGGTCAAAAGTCGTGCACTACATAGAGAATAGGGTAGCATTTGGGAAGCAGACTCGGATGTGTTTTGAGCGGAGTCTTGGTTGATTGTGTGTTTTTGAGTGTTTACATAAAGAAACAGCCAAGCAACATGGAGTAGAGGAGCTTCAGCTTGATATTGTCGCTCACTGACCTGGAACACATTGATTGCTTCGCCGGAAGGAGATTCTAATTCTAGAACACATTGATCGCTTCGCCAGAAGGAGATTCTAATTCCAGAACACATTGATCACTTTGCCGGAAGGAGATTCTAATTCTAGAACACATTGATCGCTTCGCCAGAAGGAGATTCTAATTCTAGAACACATTGATCACTTCGCCGGAAGGAGATTCTAATCACAGCGGATTAACTGAGACCACATTCTCAATACATCACTGTTGTTCTTTTAGCTACTGTTAACTGTCCTTGGCTTTGTGGCATTGTGTTCAAGCAGTCCGTGGTCAGCTAAGGATTAGAATGAAGGGTGTAGCTGAGGGATGTTTTTCAAAGCCTGCACCAGACAGTCAGGCGAGCCACTAGCTGTCGCACGTAGTATTTAGAATGAAGGCCGTAGCTAAGGGACGTTTTTCAAGGCCTGGACCAGACAGGCAGGCAGGTGGACGGACTGATATCTGCCACACGTGGTATTAGAGAGAGAAAGGTTCAGTCTGCCTGTGTCTTGGCCTCAGCCTGTGGATGATGTCCCTTATGGTATTTCTTTCCATATTGGCCCTGGTCAAAAAGGTTTTTCCTAGCCACCGTGCTTCTACACCTGCATTGCTTGCTGTTTGGGGTTTTAGGCTGGGTTTCTGTACAGCACTTTGAGATATCAGCTGATGTACGAAGGGCTATATAAATACATTTGATTTGATTTGGGCTGTGTCTTCTTGGCTTCTGTGTGAAAAGCCACTGTAAAGGCATCAGCATGCATCAGTTCGGCTGGCGCCTGGCTGAACTCGGCTAGCCGGACCAAGCAGGATCGCTTGCATACTCCTTTAAAAGACCTTTGCGTCAATAGTACTGTTTGTCCATTTTTGAGACTCCGTAGCCAGTATACACTATCTCAAAATAGTCAAGAATTCATCTAAAATAACTCAAGGAATCTGTCATTAATTTTGACGTTTTTGCTGAGGAGATCTTAGTCACGCAAATGTACATCTAAGATGTATGGGGCAGTATTTCTCAATGAAAACATTTGTGAAAATGAGTCGTCTCTCGTTGAATGACAACACATACTTTATTGAAGAATCTATTATTGACCAATCACAGATGAAGGGACGTAGACTTAGGCTCTGAACCTTTCGGGCACACAGCCGAAAAACAAACCCAAAAAACCCTCACTGAAGTCCAAAACGAACAAAAACGTCACAAAATATCTTCATAATATATGCACAAACTGTTTCGGCTGGGAAGCATGCGGACGCCTTAACAGAGCTGTTAACACCAACCTGTGCTACCTGCTAATGCTAATAGACGTGAGATGTCCTATGCTAATTGCTAATACTAATAGACATGAGGTGTCCTATGCTAATAGCTGCTAATGCTAATCGACGTGAGGTGTCCTATGCTAATAGCTGCTAATGCTAATAGACGTGAGGTGTCCTATGCTAATAGCTGCTAATTCTAATAGATGTGAGGTGTCCTATTCAATTAAACTGTATTCATCCCTGAGTGGCAGTTATGAAGGGTGATGCTAGTAGCTGTGAAGTATCCTGTGCTTGATGCTAATGCTAATAGCTGTGAAGTATCCTGTGCTTGATGCTAATGCTAATAGCTGTGAGATGATGTTGAAGCCATTGGAATGTAGATTTTGTCATGATAATCATGGGGGGAATTCCAACAATGGGAATATTAATTAGCACCTTCGCTTGCAGTGACTGTAGGTGCATTTCCATACAGGTATAACCCCAGTGTTTTACCCAAAAGGTGTTTCCATCTACGTGGACCGGCACCCGTGTCTCACTGGGCCATGGCTCCAGCGGGCCGGCTCTCACTTGGTGGCCAAGGCCAGACCACTGGTACTTTTCAGCCTGCATTTACATAACAATGACTGTAAACTTTAACACCTCACAAAGCAACTGTTTTGATTTTGCAGAGGTTGTCGGATTCTGCTCTTCACAGTTCCTCAGTCAGCCCTAGATAAGTAAAAAATGTCCCGAGTATAACGCAAGGACGTATCCACTCGTATTAGACTGGTGGCGCAGTGGAAAAGCAGCATCTGTGTGTTTGGGGATGTCAAGTATTACCGATCAGACTTGTGGAACAACAAAGTCTCTTAGGTATGAAGTAGAACATTTGAAGGCAGTGTGAAGCGTAATGGAGGACTGTGTGTTTTTTGATGAACTCTGTAAGGCTGCTGTTGTCATATCAGTTCTCTCACTGTGTATGTCATCCTGGGGTGTGAGACGGTCGTGGTGGGATTTCTTCATGTGTTGATGGTTGTGTTGTGTTTGGATCGAAGTCGATCATTTCACCGTTAGTGGTCCTTTTCAGTCTGATGATCTGATCTTCTCATTGATGTGACATTCTCATTTGTTACAGTTACTGTATAAAGGGTTAACAATCACACTAGCCTGCTTTACAAAGGGTTAACAATCACACTAGCCTGCTTTACAAAGGGTTAACAATCACAGTAGCTCGCTTTTCGCTTGTGGGTCAGTAAATAAACATTTAAAAAAATCCCATACACATGATTTTACCCCTGCACGTTATCAACGTTTCGGTTAAATACCTTTTTCAAGACCCAGCTATTAAAGCTATTACTTGCCAGTGAAAATCCGCTCATAACCAAATGTGAAAACACTGAAGAGATACCTCTTCCTTGAAGAAATAAAACTCCTTTTAACAACTCTGTCATCTACGTATTTAGAGTTGCCCTAGTATAGTGACATATCAAAGAAAAACACTGTCGTTCACTTCATAAAGTCTCAAACACAGTGTCTGTTTGTTCAGCCTAATTTTAAAACTTCAAAGGTGGGATAGATGGGAGACCATTTATCTGTTTGACACTGTAATGGGGATGAAGCTGTGGCCGGATCTGGAAGTTTCAGGCCTTCACCTTGTCAGCTGTTCTGTCAGGGTGAGTGAGTGTTGTGTGTGTTGAGGATGTTCTTGTCTAGTGATGCAGCAGTCGGTCTGCCTGGGCTAAATATTAACAGTAGGAATTCTACCTGACATAACTGCTGTTTCTAGGGAGCAGGTTTCACTGTTGTTGTTTGTCTTATTTGTCCCGGGTGTAGAATCCCACACCCCTACTTACCTTTCCCATCCCCCACCTAGTCCTCACTTCCCCTACCTAGTCCTCACTTCCCCTTCCCATCCCCCACCTAGTCCTCACGTCCCTTCCCATCCCCTACCTAGTCCTCACTTCCCCTACCTAGTCCTCACTTCCCCTTCCCATCCCCCACGTAGTCCTCACTTCCCCTACCTAGTCCTCACTTCCCCTTCCCATCCCCCACCTAGTCCTCACTTCCCCTACCTAGTCCTCACTTCCCCTTCCCATCCCCCACCTAGTCCTCACGTCCCTTCCCATCCCCTACCTAGTCCTCACTTCCCCTACCTAGTCCTCACTTCCCCTTCCCATCCCCCACCTAGTTCTCACTTCCCCTACCTAGTCCTCACGTCCCTTCCCATCCCCTACCTAGTTCTCACGTCCCTTCCCATCCCCTACCTAGTTCTCACTTCCCCTTCCCATCCCCCACCTAGTCCTCACTTCCCCTACCTAGTCCTCACTTCCCCTTCCCATCCCCTACCTAGTTCTCACTTCCCCTTCCCATCCCCCACCTAGTCCTCACTTCCCCTACCTAGTCCTCACTTCCCCTTCTCATCCCCCACCTAGTCCTCACTTCCCCTTCCCATCCCCCACCTAGTCCTCACTTCCCCTTCCCATCCCCCACCTAGTCCTCACTTCCCCTACCTAGTCCTCACGTCCCTCCCCTTCCCATCCCCTACCTAGTCCTCACGTCCCTCCCCTTCCCATCCCCTACCTAGTCCTCACTTCCCCTACCTAGTCCTCACTTCCCCTACCTAGTCCTCACGTCCCTCCCCTTCCCTTCCCCTACCTAGTCCTCACGTCCCTCCCCTTCCCATCCCCTACCTAGTTCTCACTTCCCCTTCCCATCCCCCACCTAGTCCTCACTCCCCCTTCCCATCCCCTACCTAGTCCTCACTTCCCCTACCTAGACCTCACGTCCCTCCCCTTCCCATCCCCCACCTAGTCCTCACTTCCCCTACCTAGTCCTCACTTCCCCTTCCCATCCCCTACCTAGTCCTCACGTCCCCGTCCCATCCCCCACCCCTACCTAGTCCTCACGTCCCCTTCCCATCCCCCACCCCTACCTAGTCCTCACTTCCCCTACCTAGTCCTCACTCCCCTTCCCATCCCCTACCTAGTCCTCACGTCCCCTTCCCATCCCCCATCCCCCACCCCCACCTAGTCCTCACTTCCCATCCCCTACCTAGTCCTCACGTCCCCTTCCCATCCCCTACCTAGTCCTCACGTCCCATCCCCCACTCCTACCTAGTCCTCACTCCCCCTTCCCATCCCCTACCTAGTCCTCACTCCCCCTTCCCATCCCCTACCTAGTCCTCACTCTCCTTCCCATCCCCTACCTAGTCCTCACTCCCCATCCCCTACCTAGTCCTCACGCCCCCTTCCCATCCCCCATCCCCTACCTAGTCCTCACTCCCCATCCCCTACCTAGTCCTCACGTCCCCTTCCCATCCTCCATCCCCTACCTAGTCCTCACACCCCATCCCCTACCTAGTCCTCACGTCCCCTTCCCATCCCCATCCCCTACCTAGTCCTCACAATAAAAAAACAACACTATAACTAAATACATGAATAAGTACATGTCCTAAGGGGTGGAGGCACCGTAAATACTGAGGGGGAGGGGGTGATGACCATAGGGGGAACAGCCAGCTGACTAAAGGACCATTGAGGGGGTGGGGGTGATGACCATAGGGGGAACAGCAGGCAGACTAAAGGACCATTGAGGGGGAGGGGGGAATGACCATAGGTGGAGCAGCAGGCAGACTAAAGGACCATTGAGGGGGAGGGGGGAATGACCATAGGTGGAGCAGCAGGCAGACTAAATGACCATTGAGGAGGTGGCGGCCAGGGATTTGATTGGCCAGGGATTTGAGTCTGTATGTTGGCAGCAGCCACTCAATGTTAGTGATGGCTATTTAACAGTCTGATGGCCTTGATATAGAAGCTGTGTTTCAGTCTCGGTCTCAGCTTTGATGTATCTGTACTGACCTCGCCTTCTGGATAATAGCGGGGTGAACAGGCAGTGGCTTGGGTGGTTGTTGTCCTTGATGATCTTTTTGGAGGGCAGGTAGTTTTCCCCTGGTGATGCGTTGTGCAAACCACACTACCCTCTGGAGAACCTTGCGGTTGAGGGCGGTGCAGTTGCCGTACCAGGCGGTGATGCAGCCCAACAGGATGCTCTCGATTGTGCCTCTGTAAAAGTTTTGTGAGGGTTTTAGGTGACAAGCCACATTTCTTCAGCCTCCTTGCGGAGGGAATAGATGCACTGTTTGTATTTGCTCATGTTTCCAGTCACCTTGCCATGATTAAATGCGGTGGTACGTGCTTTCAGTTTTGCGCGAATGCTGCCATCAATCCACGGTTTCTGGTTAGGAAAGATTTTAATAGTCACAGTGGGTACGAGGCAGGGCTCTATGCTAACCTTTTCCCCAAGGAGTACATGCGCTCCTAAATGAAAAAATGTAGGAGCACACAAAGAAATTTAGGAGCACAGTGAAAAATGTAACAGAGTTTATTAACAAACAATTTATTACATACATATTTATATTTATACTGTGTGAGCGTGTACTAAGGGACACACATCTGTGCAACAGCACATACCACCAAAATCACACATTGACCCATGCCTACTAGACGCAAAGGATATCAGTGGTCCAGCTGCTTTTGTATGTTGGCCGTCTGGCACGCTTAGAGGTCAGCCAGCGGTCCACGGCAGGAGTGGGATCCAACTCCTCGACAGGAGGCCCCTCCAGGCTGATCCTCATCAGGTCTTCGGTGGCGGAGACCCCAAGTCAGCTTCTTGTTGAATTCTTAATCAGGTTCTGTGCAGAGAAGCCTCGCTCACACTTGGCGGCTGAAATGGGCAGCACCAACATAAGCTGCACCAACTCCAGCATGTTCTAGGGAAAAGATGATATCTTTCAATTTCATTTAAACTCTTACCATTAACTTATCAAAACTAACCATAGGATACCATACATAACCACTCAGGACTGTTAGTCGACCTTGTAATCGTGCCTGTAGGTGTCCTTTGTTCACATGGTCTCCCACAGGCCACTGTAGGACTTGTCCTTGAAATTTTGTCTGACCAGGATTTTCAGCCCCCTGCCACTCATCCTGGATTGCAGCCATGGCGCACAACCTGGTCTGCAGGATTGAACAGAGCAAGTGAGTTTGCAAACATAACATTGTCTCATATGGCAATGCAGTGTCAAATAAATTCTTACCTCTCTAGAGGCTCCTTGAAATACCTCATCAGGTCTGCCACACCATCATCGCCAAAGGTGTGAAGGCTGGCCTGGTCTTCTGGCCATGTGTCAGGGTTTAGCACTCTGAAAGACCGCTCTAGTCTGTGAAAGTCTTCTGGCCATGTGTCAGGGTTTAGCACTCTGAAAGACCGCTCTAGTCTGTGAAAGTCTTCTGGCCATGTGTCAGGGTTTAGCACTCTGAAAGACCGCTCTAGTCTGTGAAAGTCTTCTGGCCATGTGTCAGGGTTTAGCACTCTGAAAGACCGCTCTAGTCTGTGAAAGTCTTCTGGCCATGTGTCAGGGTTTAGCACTCTGAAAGACCGCTCTAGTCTGTGAAAGTCGGAACAGAATCTTCCAAACAATTCACCATCTCCCCCCCCCCCCCCCCCCCCCCCCCTGTCGCTTGTGCCAACAGAAAAAAATAATTATGTGGTATTTACCATTCCAGCACTTAGCACACAGCCACACACACAGTATTGTTTAACATTCTCTGCCAGCAAATAAAACTAAATCATAGAGAATTTATTAGTTACAAACCTATGTGGCATACAGTGGATAGGGATTATATGCCCCCCTGCCTCTCTCTACAGGTGGGCAATCACTCCCCCACATTGGCCCATGTTTACGGAGGCACCATCTGCCCCGAAGGAGATGCACCTCCTCATCTATGACCCTCCATCCTCCTCTGGGCGAACAGCACGAAATGTGGCCTTGGTGGTATCCAAAACACCTCGAATGACAACACAAAAAAACAATTATACAAAAGTATTTCTGACAAACTAAATTTAAATGATCACCATTATGAATGATTAAACTTTACACAACAATAAAGCCTATAAAGAGGAACAACTTACCAATGGCATGAGAGTGCTCAAGGGTCTGTTGTCCGTCCAGGAGATTGACTGGCTTCCCCATCCTCCAACAAGCGTACGTTTTTGTGGTGGTCTGATAAGCGGCCCAAAATTTGACAAAAGGTTCTTCTTCTTTCGCAATGAAGTATGCGATGTTTATCTTTATTTTCAGCTGCCGCCTCTTCTCCTCCTCAGACAGCAGCACTTGCCTCCTCTTCTCCTCCTCAGACAGCAGCACTTGCCTCCTCTTCTCCTCCTCAGACAGCAGCACTTGCCTCCTCTTCTCCTCCTCAGACAGCAGCACTTGCCTCCTCTTCTCCTCCTCAGACAGCAGCACTTGCCTCCTCAAGGCTGCTGACACCGTGCCTGATGGTTTCTCCTGTCCCAACAGGTACAGATCTCTGCACTGGATAAGCCGCCGCGAGATGTTATGTTTCGCTACGCTATATCTCTTTTCAGATGCGGGTTTCCTGACACGAAGGACGAGTTGCCCACCTGTTTCTGCCCTCTGCAATATTTGCAGAACATGACATTGTTTTGGAACTCTAGCCATGGGAACATTTTGAGCCAATTCGCATTGAGTCTATATGTTCTCCCTCGACCGGCTACAGTGGACGTTGAAGTGACAGCGGAGGTTCTCAGCATCCCTAACGTAAGCCGTCATGTCAACGTTAGCCGCCTCAGGTAAACCTTGTGAAGAGGCTTCATTAGTTGAACCTTTGCGTATCCCCCTCGCCGGATTCCTCTTTCTCATCGTCTCTTTTTCGCTTAAAATAAAATTGAATGGGCCTCATTAGCGATGTCTGCACGTTAACTTATAGCCTATACTGATACAATTTTCCAGTGTTGTTCACCTTACTCTCTCTGACTGGACTGCGTCATCACAGAAAACTCTACTGTGGTTGGCGCATGCCGCTTGTGGAATGTGGGACTTTTGTAGTTTTTAAAGAGTTAGCAGCGGGGGGAAAAATTGATTACGGTAGTTTGTAATCTTTAATCGCACACTGTGCTCGTAAATATTTTTTTTCCGTTCGCACATATCTATTTTTTAGGAGCAAATGCGAGTAAAGTACTCGCACTGTAGAGCCCTGGGATGTGCTGGGGCTTGTCTGCCCGTTTAGCAAGTTGTTTAAGCACTTCAAAGGACTGCAGACGAGGAGACAGAGGTATGTACAGTTGAAGTCATCATGGGGAAATCAAAAGAAATCAGCCAAGACCTCAGAAGAAGATGTGTAGACCTCCACAAGTCTGGTTCATCCTTGGGAACAATTTCCAAACGCCTGAAGGTACCACGTTCATCTGTACAAACAATAGTACGCAAGTATAAACACCATGGGAATACGCAGCCGTCATACCGCTCAGGAAGGAGAGACGTTCTGTCTCCTAGAGATGAACGTACTTTGGTGCGAAAAGTACAAATCAATCCCAGAACAACAGCAAAGGACCTTGTGAAGATGCTGGAGGAAACAGGTACAAAAGTATCTATATCCACAGTAAAACGAGTCCTTTATCGACATAACCTGAAAGGCCGCTCAGCAAGTAAGAAGCCTCTGCTCCAAAACCGCCATAAAAAAGCCAGACTACGGTTTGCAACTGCACCAGAGAAATGTCCTCTGGTCTGATGAAACAAAAATAGAACTGTTTGGCAATAATGACCATTGATATGTCTGGAGGAAAAAGGGGGAGGCTTGCAAGCCGAAGAACACCATCCCAACCGTGAAGCAAGGGGGTGGCAGCATCATGTTGTGGGGGTGCTTTGCTGCAGGAGGGACTGGTGCACTTCATAAAATTGATAACATCATGAGGAAGAAAAATGATGTGGATATATTGAAGCAACATCTCAAGACATCAGGCAGGAAGTTAAATCTTGGTCGCAAATGGGTCTTCCAAATGGACAATGACCCCAAGCATACTTCCAAAGTTGTGGCAAAATGGCTTAACGACAACAAAGTCAAGGTATTGGAGTGGCCATCACAAAGCCCTGACCTCAATCCTATTGAAAATTTGTGGGCAGAACTGAAAAATGGTGTGAGCAAGGAGGCCTACAAACCTGACTCAGTTACACCAGCTCTGTCAGAAGTAATGGGCCAAAATTCACCCAACTTATTGTGGGAAGCTTGTGGAAGGCTACCTGAAACGTTTGACCCAAGTTAAACAATTTAAAGGCAATGCTACCAAATACTAATTGAGTGTGTGTCAACTTCTGACCCAATGGGAATGTGATGAAAGAAATAAAAGCTGAAATAAATCTTTCTCTCTACTATTATTCTGACATTTAACATTTTTTAAATAAATTGCTGATCCTAACTGACCTAAGACAGGGACTTTTTTACTCGGATTAAATGTCAGGAATTGTGAAAAACTGAGTTTAAATGTATTTGGCTAAGTAGTACAACAACTACCTGAGCCCTTTACAGAAGGGTCAGACAGGTCACCACTACAGGGTCAGACAGGTCACCACTACAGGGTCAGACAGGTCACCACTACAGGGTCAGACAGGTCACCACTACAGGGTCAGACAGGTCACCACTACAGGGTCAGACAGGTCACCACTACAGGGTCAGACAGGTCACCACTACAGGGTCAGACAGGTCACCACTACAGGGTCAGACAGGTCACCACTACAGGGTCAGACAGGTCACCACTGGAACATCTATTCTGCACCACATGACAATGACCGGCTGGCCTGGCTGGTGGTGAGTCCCTTAGCTGTGTCCCAAATGGCACCGTATTCCCTATATGTATAGAGCTCTGATCAAAAGTAGTACTCCATAAAAGGGAATAGGGTGCCATTTGTGACATAAAGCCTTGGTGAGATATAGCAAGAGGAAAGATGGCCGTCTGTGAGAGGATTTAGAGGACGGGCTCTGAGTAGAAAGATGGCCGACTGTGAGAGGATTTAGAGGATGGGCTCTGAGTAGAAAGATAGAGGATTCAGAGGACGGGCTCTGAGTAGAAAGATGGCCGTCTGTGAGAGGATTTAGAGGACGGGCTCTGAGTAGAAAGATGGCCGACTGTGAGAGGATTTAGAGGATGGGCTCTGAGTAGAAAGATAGAGGATTCAGAGGACGGGCTCTGAGTAGAAAGATGGCCGTCTGTGAGAGGATTTAGAGGACGGGCTCTGAGTAGAAAGATGGCCGTCTGTGAGAGGATTTAGAGGACGGGCTCTGAGTAGAAAGATGGCCGTCTGTGAGAGGATTTAGAGGACGGGCTCTGAGTAGAAAGATGGCCGTCTGTGAGAGGATTTAGAGGATGGGCTCTGAGTAGAAAGATGGCCGTCTGTGAGAGGATTTAGAGGATGGGCTCTGAGTAGAACGGGTAGAAAAAAAGCTAGTGGTTTTTGAATCTCGTTTTAATGTGGTTAGGCTACAGTATTACCTCGCTTCATGACACGTCATTTGTGATTTGCCAAGATAATTTCTCCTAAAACATTTCACACTGCCTTCATCTCAGTATGATTATAGCTGTATACTTGACATTAGATTTGAATTTGAACACTCGTCAACCTTTGCTCTTCCTGGCCTGCGTGAAAGGTCTCCATCACAAGGAAGTGACATGATGTTGGCAGTATTGGGACATATTGTACATTCTGAAATCTATCTTCATTAACAATATCAAAGAATGTAATTTAAAACGTATATCAGAATCAAATCAAGACGCCCAGACGTGTTCTATTGTCCGGGTCAGTGTTGATCAGCTCAGAATAGCTCCAATGCTGGTATGAATGAAACCGAATGGGTTTTCCATCAGACAGGCTGCTCCCGGTGGCCCTTGCCGCGTTCAGCTAGGGTCTGCATCCAAAATGGCACACTTTAACCTATTTAGTGCACTACTTTTAAACCAGGGCCCATAGGTCTCTGTTCAAAAGCAGTGCACTATATAGACAATAGGCTTGACATTTGTGACACAGACCTAGCCCCACTGCTGCTCGGCTGACAGCAGCTCAACAGGCAACTTGTGCCGTTTTCATTACCATTGAACCCCCCAGCTGTTTCCTATTCAAGGTTTCTAGGGTTACAGATCACATTTAAAAGGCAAAGTCCTTTTCCTCTCAGCCAGCCAAGAAGATGGCCCCTCTTTAAAAACTATATAAAGAACTCAAGTCTGGAAAAAAAAAATCTTGATTTATTCCTAAAATAAGAGAGAATAACAGCCATTCAGAGGAAAGCCCGAGTGTCAGTCCGTTTGTGTCGTTGTCACTGATTGTTGTCATGCCAACTCCTTGTCACTGATTGTTGTCATGCCAACTCCTTGTCACTGATTGTTGTCATGCCAACTCCTTGTCACTGATTGTTGTCATGCCAACTCCTTGTCACTGATTGTTGTCATGCCAATAATGGAGCAATGGAGTTGAAAGAGCACAAACGTATCTGAGACCAGGCTGTAGTAAATGCAGAGGACGAGGACGGGACAAAAGAGCTATGTTGTTGATGTCTCCCCCTGATGGTTTACTTGATCTGTAGACTCCCTCTGGCACAACAGGCTGTTGAAGACCGTCGTTCACGTTGCGTGTGGAGAGGCCCAAATCGCACCCTATTCCCTAATATAGTGGAAAAATGTTGAGCAGGGCACATAAAAGTAGTGCTATTTGGGATGCGTCAAATGAGTCATTTAGAACCTCCGGACTGTCAGTCACATGACTTCATTTCATCTGAATGACAGGAAGGTAGACTGTAGTGAACCAGGTGGAGCAACGACAGTCACATGACTTCATTTCATCTGAATGACAGGAAGGTAGACTGTAGTGAACCAGGTGGAGCAACGACAGTCACATGGCTGGTAAGGGAAGAGATAGAAGCAGGTCTATAGACAGACCTTTGGTGGGGCAGGTTCTCCATCACCCTTAGGGCTCTATCTGTCTGTGTACATGCCTGGGCAGAACATAGCAGGCAGTCTGGTTGAGGTCTGCTTGTAGGAGCTTGACCAGGGCTCTGGTCAAATGTAGTGCACTATATAGGGCAGGGGTAGAGAAACCTGATACAGGGAATGGAGGCTGGTGAGGACAGACAACATGGTTACCATGGCTGGTGAGGAGACAGACAGACACCATGGTTACCATGGCTGGTGAGGAGACAGACAGACACCATGGTTACCCTGGCTGGTGAGGAGACAGACAGACACCATGGTTACCCTGGCTGGTGAGGAGACAGACAGACAACATGGTTACCATGGCTGGTGAGGAGACAGACAGACAACATGGTTACCATGGCTGGTGAGGTCTGACAGACAGACAGACGCAGTTGGAACTGTACTCTCCTAGCTCCTCTCTCCAGCAACACCTTTCCTCACACCTGACATCTGTGGTGTTCCAACCTCGTTGATTACAGGGCTGTGTTGTGTTTAGGGGATGGCGGGGGGGGGGGGGGGGGGGGGGTCTGTTGGGACTAGTCAGTCAGACCATCCATTCCTGGCTCTCTTTCACCAGTATTAGTTAGTCTGGGTGACGGGAACGTAAAGATGTGTAGAAGCTCTGTGAGACAAGCAAAGCGTTGTTTGTAGAGCCACGTTGTTGAATTCTGTTTCTACGGTGTGTTGAAGTGGTGGTTTTTGAGCATTCACTATAGTGAGATAAAATGAATAGAAGAGCTGTAGATCTATACTAAATCTTGGAGTGTTTCTGTAGTGGAGTAGCACTGGAGAGTTCTCCTGTTGTATATTTAGGACGTTTATCACTGTAATACTAAAAAAGGTGATTCATTGCTCACTTGGTTTCCTTTTAAAAATGTTTTAACCCACTGATCTCTGATCTTCCACGTCACACACTTTGGGAATACAGCAGGCAGGTCAAATGTCTCTTTTGAAGATTGTGGAATGTGTGTCCAGGTGTTCGGTGTTCCCAGTAAGCTCGCTCTCTCTCTTTCTCCAATCTATCTTCTGTCTCTCTCTATCAATTACATTCAAGGGGCTTTATTGTCATGGGAAACATACAGTTAAAGTCGGAAGTTTACATACACTTAGGTTGGAGTCATTTAAAACTAGTTTTTCAACCACTCCACAAATTTCTTGTTAATTAACAAACTATAGTTTTGGCAAGTCGGTTAGGACATCTACTTTGTGCATGACACAAGTAATTTTACCAACAATTGTTTACAGACAGATTATTTCACTTATAATTCACTGTATCCCAATTCCAGTGGGTCAGAAGTTTACATACACTAAGTTGACTGTGCCTTTAAACAGCTTGGAAAATTCCAGAAAAGGATGTCATGGCATTAGAAGCTTCTGATAGGCTAATTGATATCATTTGAGTCAATTGGAGGTGTACCTGTGGATGTATTTCAAGGGCTACCTTCAAACTCAGTGCCTATTTGCTTGACATCATGGAAAAAGAAATCAGCCAAGACCTCAGAAGAAGATGTGTAGACCTCCACAAGTCTGGTTCATCCTTGGGAGCAATTTCCAAACGCCTGAAGGTACCACGTTCATCTGTACAAACAACAGTACGCAAGTATAAATACCATGGGACCACGCAGCCGTCATACCGCTCAGGAAGAAGACGCGTTCTGTCTCCTAGAGATGAACGTACTTTGGTGTGAAAAGTGCAAATCAATCCCAGAACAACAGCAAAGTACCTTGTGAAGATGCTGGAGGAAACGGGTACAAAACTGTATCTATATCCACAGTAAAACAAGTCCTATATCGACATAACCTGAAAGGCCGCTCAGCAAGGAAGAAGCCACTGCTCCAAAACCGCCATAAAAAAGCCAAACTACAGTTTACAACTTCACATGGGGACAAAGATCGTACTTTTTAAAGAAATGTCCTCTGGTCTGATGAAACAAAAATATAACTGTTTGGCCATAATGACCATCGTTATGTTTGGAGGGAAAAGGGGGACGCTTGCAAGCCGAAGAACACCATCCCAACCGTGAAGCATGGGGGTGGCAGCATCATGTTGTGGGGGTGCTTTGCTGCAGGAGGGACTGGTGCACTTCATAAAATTGATAACATCATGAGGAAGAAAAATGATGTGGATATATTGAAGCAACATCTCAAGACATCAGGCAGGAAGTTAAATCTTGGTCGCAAATGGGTCTTCCAAATGGACAATGACCCCAAGCATACTTCTAAAGTTGTGGCAAAATGGCTTAATGACAACAAAGTCAGGGTATTGGAGTGGCCATCACAAAGCCCTGACCGCAATCCTATAGAACATTTGTGGGCAGAACTGAAAAAGCGTGTGTGAGCAAGGAGGCCTACAAACCTGACTCAGTTACACCAGCTCTGTCAGGAGGAATGGGCCAAAATTCACCCAACTTATTGTGGAAGGCTACCCAAAACGTTTGACCCAAGTGAAACATTTTAAAGGCAAAGCTACCAAATACTAATTGAGTATATGCAAACTTCTGACCCACTGGGAATGTGAGCAGCTGGCTCCACCTGGGCCCTCTCGGCAGCTGGCTCCACCTGGGCCCTCTCAGCCGCTGGCTCCACCTGGGCCCTCTCGGCAGCTGGCTCCACCAGGGCCCTCTCGGCAGCTGGCTCCACCAGGGCCCTCTCGGCAGCTGGCTCCACCAGGGCCCTCTCGGCAGCTGGCTCCACCTGGGCCCTCTCAGCCGCTGGCTCCACCTGGGCCCTCTCAGCAGCTGGCTCCACCTGGGCCCTCTCAGCAGCTGGCTCCACCTGGGCCCTCTCAGGTGACGTGTGGTTTTATTTATTTTGGTGTTTGTTCACCACTGGTTACCCGTTTTCTTATTGCAACATTTTGCTAAATGATTTTGCTGCGACGATTAAACACTGTGGTGTTTCACCTAACAGATACAGGAGCTTGTCAATCTCCACCCACCCACGCACCCACCCTCTCTCTTTGGAAAATCCATTAGTCAGATATTTTGGCCATAGGGCAGGAATTCTCATTTTCCCCCTTGTAATTTCCTCAATGAGAGAAGTGTCATGACACATTCTGTGTCCCAGGGGGTAGGAGGCTTGGATCAGGTCGGGCCGAGGGACTTTTCCTCCTGCTCCTGTCCCGACAAGGCCCAAGTATTTGTCAAATATAATCTGAGCTTTTAAGTGGTCTTTAATCACAAAGGGCCATAAATCTACCTGTCACATATAGGATGACCCAATGTCAATGTTGTGTACAACAGAGGTAATCTGAGCAGGTGACATGATGTGCGTGCCAAATGGCACTCTACTCTCTATTTCCTACAGGGCTCTGGTCAAAGGTAGTGCACTGTAAAGGGAATAGGGTGGCATTTGGGATGTAGCCATGGCCCTTTGTGGAGGGTAGACTATGGCCTGTGTCACATTACACTGGTATTATTCTGAGTTCATAAAGTGGATGGTGGAGAGCTACTGCACCGCCTGGTCCCCTTTCAGTAGAGGTGTTGCTTTGACTGTGGAATAGGCCAGAATCTAGGGATCCCTATTGGATAGAACTCTGTTTAAAAGCCTGCGATCCCTATTGGATAGAACTCTGTTTAAAAGCCTGGGATCCCTATTGGATAGAACTCTGTTTAAAAGCCTGGGATCCCTATTGGATAGAACTGTTTCACTTTAATGAAAGAGAACAGGTAGGGAATACAGTATTTAGGCCTAAAGAGATCTGCTTAAATAAACAAAGAGCTACTGGCAAGAGCAGAGTGGCAGTTTCTCATTTCTTTCAAGATCTCATCGAATCATTCCCACATACCTGCAACACGCAAACTCTGATGTGAAACAGAGTGGCATTACATTTGGATTCCAGGCTAGCCTAATATAATAGATGGTTTTCTGTCAGTGAAAATATGTCTGCTGTGATCTCAACAGTGGTATTATTCTCTTTAGGCTAGCGAATTTTTTTTGTTGATACATCATTTTCTAATCCCATTTTTCTGGGGGGGGTTAGATTTCTGATGTCTGCTCCCAGGAGCATTTGGCATGTTTTTTTTGCTCTGTGGAACGGAGCGACGTTAGCGTGGTTTTGCTCTGTGGACCGGAGCGACGTTAGCCTGGCTTTGCGCTGTGGACCGGAGCGACGATAGCCTGGCTTTGCGCTGTGGACCGGAGCGACGTTCGCCTGGCTTTGAGCTGTGGACCGGAGCGACGTTAGCCTGGCTTTGCTCTGTGGAGCGGAGCGACGTTAGCCTGGCTTTGCGCTGTGGAGCGGAGCGACGTTAGCCTGGCTTTGCGCTGTGGACCGGAGCGACGTTAGCGTGGCTTTGCGCTGTGGACCGGAGCGACGTTAGCGTGGCTTTGCTCTGTGGACCGGAGCGACGTTAGCCTGGCTTTGCGCTGTGGACCGGAGCGACGTTAGCGTGGCTTTGCTCTGTGGACCGGAGCGACGTTAGCCTGGCTTTGCTCTGTGGACCGGAGCGACGTTAGCCTGGCTTTGCTCTGTGGACCGGAGCGACGTTAGCGTGGCTTTGCGCTGTGGACCGGAGCGACGTTAGCCTGGCTTTGCGCTGTGGACCGGAGCGACGTTAGCCTGGCTTTGCTCTGTGGACCGGAGCGACGTTAGCCTGGCTTTGCTCTGTGGACCGGAGCGACGTTAGCCTGGCTTTGCTCTGTGGACCGGAGCGACGTTAGCCTGGCTTTGCGCTGCGGAGCGACGTTAGCCTGGCTTTGCGCTGTGGACCGGAGCGACGTTAGCGTAGCTTTGCTCTGTGGACCGGAGCGACGTTAGCGTGGCTTTGAGCTGTGGACTGGAGCGACGTTAGCCTGGCTTTGCTCTGTGGAGCGGAGCGACGTTAGCCTGGCTTTGCTCTGTGGAGCGGAGCGACGTTAGCCTGGCTTTGCGCTGTGGACCGGAGCGACGTTAGCCTGGCTTTGCGCTGTGGACCGGAGCGACGTTAGCGTGGCTTTGCTCTGTGGACCGGAGCGACGTTAGCCTGGCTTTGCTCTGTGGACCGGAGCGACGTTAGCCTGGCTTTGCTCTGTGGACCGGAGCGACGTTAGCCTGGCTTTGCTCTGTGGACCGGAGCGACGTTAGCCTGGCTTTGCTCTGTGGACCGGAGCGACGTTAGCCTGGCTTTGCTCTGTGGACCGGAGCGACGTTAGCCTGGCTTTGCTCTGTGGACCGGAGCGACGTTAGCCTGGCTTTGCTCTGTGGACCGGAGCGACTTAACAAGAAATAGAGGAGTTATAGAAAGGATCCCTTCATTCTTTACATTCGTCCCAAATGGCACCCTATTCCCTTTTATAGTGCGCTACTTTTGACCAGGGCCCTATAGGGAATAGGGTGCCATTTGGGACACAATGTTTACTTTTTCGTTATGTAGAGCAGACAGGTGACAGAGCAGAGAGAGAGAGAGAGTGTGTTCCCTCCAAGCTACATCTGAACTCTATCAGCTGCAGGGTGGAAGAGATAGCATGTCATCTCTCTGCAAGCCCTCTGTCCTATGGTGGAAGAGATAGCATGTCATCTCTCTGCAAGCCCTCTGTCCTCTGCCCTCGACGCCTGAGAGAAAACAACCCGTTTTTTTTCACTGTCCTAGATATTCAAAAGGAACTGGGGATAACGGTGCAATGGTTAGTGTTCTTTATTACAGTGACCCCTGTATGGTTTATTCACTGTGTCTACATCTCTCGGGCCTGGTAGTTAGTTACCCCAGAAATAATGTTATATATTTAAGTACTGCCAATGTTGTAGTGGTATGATGTTACAGTTCACTTTGTATTGAGATCCACTAAGCCTTCTTAGTGTTCATCATAAGGTACCCTATGACTATCTGAAGACTGTTGTTGCAGTCAGTCATAGGTGTTGCTGGATGTGCTGCAACAAGGACCGTGAATCGGTGTACTTGTCACCTTTTACATGTGTTATAATCTAGGGGACAGGATGGACTGTCGTCTGGTTATGGGGTAGAGAGGATACTTTGTTGTGTCAGTGAAGCCATAGTGGGGAGATCCACCATCATTCCTGTGTTTTCCTGTTGCTACACAGTTACTAATGTGGCCCCACAATAAACCTATTCTTCCCTCCAGAGTCATGGGTGGCTGGAATTCATTACTGCATATGAATCTCTGTCTCTCTGAGAGCCCAGCTACTATTGCCGATGAACTTCACCATACAGTACTATAGTAGTAAGGTTAACCTAACATATATCCAGGTAGCCTAGCGATTTTTAAGAGCGTTGAGCCAGTAACTGAAAGGTTGTTGGTTTGAATCCCCGAGCCGACTAGCTGAAAAAAATCTGTCTGTGCCCTTGAGCAAGGCACTTAACCCTTATTTCTCCTGTAAGTCGCTCTGGAGAAGAGCGTCTGCTTAATGACGTTAATGTAAATAGTAATAGCAGCCAGCAAACTGTGTTCTAAAGAAACAGAACAGAACTGGAATTCACTCTGCTTATGTATTGTAATGAAACAGGCAGGGAGCAGGTCTCGAACCCTCGACCTTCTAGCCCGAAGTCCGGCGCGCTATCGACTGTGCCGCAAAAGCATGCTCCAGCGGCAGAGTCGATTTCCGCGCTTATAAACCCAGGGTCGTTACACTACTCCCTCCTTTCAAAGAGTGCGTCCTCGCGCTAGCTTGCGACTTTACGTCTTACAGGAACGCGCTCACCGGCCAAGCACACGCACTGTCGTGGATGCGAGGTCCGATCACTTCTGACACCAATGTAATGAAACAGCAGGGAGCAGGTCTCGAACCCTCGACCTCCTAGCCCGAGGTCCGGCGCGCTATCGACTGTGCCGCAAAAGCATGCTCAAGCGGCAGAGTCGATTTCCGCGCTTATAAACCCAGGGTCGTTACAGTATTTAATAAGTAAACATTTATGTAGGCTAATGAACCTCTGTCTGTCTCTTTGTCTGTCTCGCGCCTATGCCTCCGAATGCTGATGAACATATCTTCGTACTACAGTGGCTGTAGGAATGAACACGTGACGGCTGTAACAGCTGGCTGTAGGAATGAACATGTGACTGCTGTAACAGCTAGCTGTAGGAATGAACATGTGACTGCTGTAACAGCTAGCTGTAGGAATGAACATGTGACTGCTGTAACAGCTGGCTGTAGGAATGAACATGTGACTGCTGTAACAGCTGGCTGTAGGAATGAACATGTGACTGCTGTAACAGCTAGCTGTAGGAATGAACATGTGACTGCTGTAACAGCTGGCTGTAGGAATGAACATGTGACTGCTGTAACAGCTGGCTGTAGGAATGAACATGTGACTGCTGTAACAGCTAGCTGTAGGAATGAACATGTGACTGCTGTAACAGCTGGCTGTAGGAATGAACACGTGACTGCTGTTACAGCTAGCTGTAGGAATGAACATGTGACTGCTGTTACAGCTAGCTAACTGAATGATCATGTGACTGCTGTAACAGCTAGCTGTAGGAATGAACATGTGACTGCTGTAACAGCTAGCTGTAGGAATGATCATGTGACTGCTGTAACAGCTAGCTGTAGGAATGAACATGTGACTGCTGTAACAGCTAGCTAACTGAATGATCATGTGACTGCTGTAACAGCTAGCTGTAGGAATGAACATGTGACTGCTGTAACAGCTAGCTAACTGAATGATCATGTGACTGCTGTAACAGCTAGCTGTAGGAATGAACATGTGACTGCTGTAACAGCTAGCTGTAGGAATGAACATGTGACTGCTGTAACAGCTGGCTGTAGGAATGAACACGTGACTGCTGTAACAGCTAGCTGTAGGAATGAACACGTGACTGCTGTAACAGCTAGCTGTAGGAATGAACATGTGACTGCTGTAACAGCTGGCTGTAGGAATGAACACGTGACTGCTGTAACAGCTAGCTGTAGGAATGAACACGTGACTGCTGTAACAGCTAGCTGTAGGAATGAACATGTGACTGCTGTAACAGCTAGCTGTAGGAATGAACATGTGACTGCTGTTACAGCTAGCTGTAGGAATGAACATGTGACTGCTGTAACAGCTAGCTGTAGGAATGAACATGTGACTGCTGTAACAGCTAGCTGTAGGAATGAACATGTGACTGCTGTAACAGCTAGCTGTAGGAATGAACATGTGACTGCTGTAACAGCTATCTAACTGTGTCCTGAAGGAAGAGAACAGGGAGAAACAGGCTTGTTCTTGCTCGCTGTGACCCAATTATTCAATTGCCCAGACTCTGTCATAACGCCAACACAACATTTTACACTCCAATTCTTTTCACTTAGCAAATTGGAATTTTTGCCTTTAAATGAGAGCAAGATAGTTCTGTATTGTTTTCTCTAAGTCGCCTCTCGACCACTACGTCATCGTCGTTAACAGTTGGTAAAAATGGCAAGCGACAGCAGGGAAGTCCTGTATGGCAATACTATGAGAAGGAAATGGAGGTAGGAATGGTTGAACAGGTGCAATATTTAGCCATCTGAAAGGGGGGGGGGGGAGACTGACAGAGACTGATGATGGGAGACTGACGGACGGAGGGTGACTGACGGAGGGAGGGAGACTGACGGAGGGAGGGAGGGAGACTGACGGAGGGAGGAAGGGAGGGAGACTGACGGAGGGAGACTGACGGAGGGAGGGAGACTGACGGAGGGAGGGAGACTGACGGAGGGAGGGAGACTGACGGAGGGAGGGAGACTGACGGAGGGAGGGAGGGAGGGAGACTGACGGTGGGAGGGACTGAGGGAGACTGACGGTGGGAGGGACTGAGGGAGACTGACGGTGGGAGGGAGACTGACGGAGGGAGGGAGAAGGACGGACTGAGGGAGGGAGAAGGACGGACTGACGGAGGGAGGGAGACGGACGGACGGACGGAGGGAGGGAGACGGCGCGAGGGAGAAGAACGGACTGAGGGAGATGGACGAACTGAGGGTGGGAGAGAGAGAGACGGAGGGAGGGAGACTGAAGGGGACGGAGGGACGGAGGGAGGGAGGGAGACGGCGCGAGGGAGAAGAACGGACTGAGGGAGATGGACGAACTGAGGGTGGGAGAGAGAGAGACGGAGGGAGGGAGACTGAAGGGGACGGAGGGAGGGAGGGAGGGAGGGAGGGAGCGTACTGGGAGCACGGAACACCTGGACACACATTCCACAATTCAATATTTGACCTGCCTGCTGTATTCCCAAAGTGTGCGACGTGGAAGATCAGAGATCAGTGGGTTAAAATAAGGAAACCAAGTGAGCAATGAATCACCTTTTTTAGTATTACAGTGATAAACGTCCTAAATATACAACAGGAGAACTCTCCAGTGCTACTCCACTACAGAAACACTCCAAGATTTAGTATAGATCTACAGCTCTTCTATTCATTTTATCTCACTATAGTGAATGCTCAAAAACCACCACTTCAACACACCGTAGAAACCGTACAGTGCCTTCAGAAAGTATTCAGTCTTTTGACTTTTTATAAATTTTGTTGTGTTACAGCCTGAATTTAAAGTGGATTAAATTGAGTTTTTTCGTCACTGGCCTACCCACAATACCCCATAATGTCAAAGTGGAATTATGTTTTTAGAAATGTTTACAAATTAATAAAAAAAGTAAAGCTTAAATAAGTGCAGGAGTCAACACTGTGTGAAATAGTGTTTAACATGATTTTGGTATGACTACCTCCATCTGTATCCCACACATAAAATTATCTGTAAGGTCTCTCAGTCGAGCAGTGAATTTCAAACACATATTCAACCACAAAGACCAGGGAGGTTTTCCAGTGCCTCTCAAAGAAGAGGACCTATTGGTAGATAGTAAAAGAAAAAATTATGCAGAAATGAATATCCCTTGGAGCACGGTGAAGTTATTAATTACACTTTGGATGGTGCATCAATACACCCAGACACTACAAAGATACAGACGTCCTTCCTAACTTAGTTGCCGGAGAGGAAGGAAATGTGACTTGTAAGTAAGCATTTCACGGTAAAGTCTACACTTGTTGTATTCGGTGCATGTGACTAATAAAGTTTGTTTTGATTTGAAACCGCTCAGGGATTTCACCATGAGGCAAATGGTGACTTTAAAACAGTTAAGAGTTTAATGGCTATGATAGGTGAAATCTGAGGATGGCTCAACAATTAATAAAATGTATTTATATAGCCCGTTTTACATCAGCAGATGTCACAAAGTGCTTATACAGAAACCCAGCCTAAAACCCCAATGAGCAAGCAATGCAGATGTAGAAGCATGGTGGCTTGGAAAAACTCCCTAGAAAGGCAGGAACCTAGGAAGAAACCTAGAGAGGAACCAGTCTGAGAAAGGTGGCCAGCCCTCTGTCTGTGCCGGTGGAGATTATAAGAGTACATGGCCATTAAGGCTAGATCGTTCTTCAAGATGTTCAAACGTTCCTAGATGACCAGCAGGGTCAAATAATAATCACAGCGGTAATAGAGGGTGCAACAGGTCAGCACCTCAGGAGTAAATGTCAGTTGGCTTTTCATAGACAAGCATTCAGAGGTCGAGACTGCAGGTGCGGGATAAGATAGCAGGTGCGGTAGAGAGCGTGGAAACCGCAGGTCCGGGATAAGATGGCCGGTGCGGTGAACAGGTCTTAGTTCCATAACCGTAGGCAGAACAGCAGAAACTAGATCAGCAGCACGGCCAGGTGGGAAGGGGGCGGGGACAGCCAGGAGTCGTCAGGCCAAGTAGTCCTGAGGCATGGTCCTAGGGCTCAGGTTCTCAGGTCCAACATTGTAGTTACTTTACAATGCTAACCTAAATGACACAGTGAAAGAAGGAATTCTGTACAGAATAAAAAATATTCCAAAACATGCATCCTGTTTGCAACAAGGCACTAAAGTAATACTGCAAGAAAAATGTGTTAAAGCAATTCAGGTTTTGTCCCGAATACAATATGTTTGGGGCTAATACAATACAACACATGGCTGAGTACCACTCTCTATATTTTCAAGCATATTGGTGGCTGCACAGTGATGGAAAAGGTCAACCCAGGCAAAATCCTAGAGTAAACCCTGGTTCCCACCAGACACTGGGAGATGAATTCACCTTTCAGCAGGACAATAACCTTAGTAAATGTTCCTAAGTGGCCGAGTTACAATTTTGACTTAAATCTACTTGAAAATCTATGGCAAGACCTGAAAATGGTTGTCTAGCAATGATCAACAACCAATTTGACAGAGCTTGAAGAATTTTCTTTAAAGAATAATGGGCACATTCCAGGTGTGGAAAGCTCTTTGAGACTTACCCAAAAAAGACTCACCGCTGTAATCCGAGAGAGAGAGCTGAAACATGGTTCTCTACGGTCTCTCCTCCTTCATGTATTAATAGTGGGAATATGCAGCTAAGGCAGCCTGCCACCCTCAACACTGCAGCTTTTAACACACACACACAATTTAAGACTCTAATCTAGCAGTCATTTAGAAGCTTTCTCTCCCTTTTTTTCTCCCTCTCTCTCCCCCTCTTACTTTCTCCCCAACCCACCCACCCACACACACACACACACACACACACACACACACACACACACACACACTTTTCAAGCACACGAAGGCTATGAGATTCGGCTCCGACTTAGGTGTCTGTTAGTGAGGAGAGAGTATTCGTATTTTCTAGGGGTTGTGAGTTTTGGGTCTTCGGGTTTTGCTAAAAACCCACTACTTTCTGCTCTGCTTGTGTAGCCAGTGCTTCCTAGCTTGAGTAAGTTAAATGAAAAGGCTAACCAGCTGAGTTTGAACCTCCGACCGTAGGCTAGGGCATGGGGTTTCACAATACAAGTTAAAGATACTCACGAGTGCTGTCCTGAGTGCTTAAGGATGGAAGAGGCCTTGATTCGGACCCAGTTCGTGTGACCCGTTGTCTCCGGCTGGGTTCCACATCCATTGGGAGTCCTGCTGAGTTTGTGAGGAAGATTTGAGACTGCTGGCAGCAGCGGTGGTCTGAGTTGATAGGGGTGTCATCTCAGCTGAGTTAGGCTCATTCCGGGTTTTCTCTGGTCGTGTTCAGAGTCCGGATTCCAGGGATGCTATACTATCCGTGATGGGCTCTGACCGTGTTCAGAGTCCGGATTCCAGGGATGCTATACTATCCGTGATTGGCTCTGACCGTGTTCAGAGTCCGGATTCCAGGGATGCTATACTATCCGTGATTGGCTCTGGCCGTGTTCAGAGTCCCGATTCCAGGGATGCTATACTGTCCCTGATTGGATCTGGAGTGGTTTTCAGAGTGGGACTCAGAGGACATCAGAATATGAGCAGGTGGGGGAGGGAGGGGGGGGGGGGTTGAATATGAGCAGGTGGGGGGGGTTGAATATGAGCAGGTGGGGGGGGGGTTGAATATGAGCAGGTGGGGGGGGTTGAATATGAGCAGGTGGGGGGGGGGTTGAATATGAGCAGGTGGGGGGGGTTGAATATGAGCAGGTGGGGGAGGGGGGGGGTTGAATATGAGCAGGTGGGGGGGGGGGTTGAATATGAGCAGGTGGGGGGGGGGGTTGAATATGAGCAGGTGGGGGGGGGGTTGAATATGAGCAGGTGGGGGGGGGTTGAATATGAGCAGGTGGGGGGGGGGTTGAATATGAGCAGGTGGGGGGGGGTTGAATATGAGCAGGTGGGGGGGGGGGGGGGGTTGAATATGAGCAGGTGGGGGGGGGGGGGGGGGGTTTGAATATGAGCAGGTGGGGGTGAATATGAGCAGGTGGGGGGGGTTGAATATGAGCAGGTGGGGGGGGGGGGTTGAATATGAGCAGGTGGGGGGGGGGGGTTGAATATGAGCAGGTGGGGGGGGGGGTTGAATATGAGCAGGTGGGGGGGGGGTTGAATATGAGCAGGTGGGGGGGGGTTTGAATATGAGCAGGTGGGGGGGGGGGTGAATATGAGCAGGTGGGGGGGGTTGAATATGAGCAGGTGGGGGGGGGGGGGTTGAATATGAGCAGGTGGGGGGGGGGTTGAATATGAGCAGGTGGGGGGGGGGGGGGGGGGGGGGGGGGTTGAATATGAGCAGGTGGGGGGGGGTTGAATATGAGCAGAAGCCTGGAGGCATCCTGGCTGTCTGTCTTCCTGCTAGGTCTCTGTGTCTCTCTCTGCCAACATTGTGCAAGCCTGGCCGGGCTCCTCACATGGCATTTCCCTCCTCATTCCCCCTTCTTTCTCCCTAGTGTGTGTGTATGTGTGTGTGTGAATAACATAACACAGTACACTAAAGTCTAGTCTAGCTAAAGGTAACATCAATTCACTAACCCGTAGTACTTTGTTTGTGATAGGCAAAATAGGCTGATTTCACCAACAACTTTATTAATTCAACTTTACTCGTCTCTCCATCACATCCAAAGAAACTTCCCCTTCGCCATGACACGTCCTTTTCCTCAACCGAACTCGACTGACTGTGTGTGTGTGTGTGTGTGTGTGTGTGTGTGTGTGTGTGTGTGTGTGTCGCCATGAATTACGTCAGTAGTGGGTTTAAAGATAACAACACACACGTTTTGTAAAAGAAGAGATTTGATACTTCTGTTGTTTAATCAGTACAATAAAATAAGTCTCAAATGGAAGGGATTGATTTCCGTATGAAATCTGTGTAAACAGGCTCAATGCATTGCACACACTCCTCTTGAATATCCATCCACCTGTATTGTGAATAGGCGGTCTGGGCTACATCTACATTTACTTGTATTTTTTTTATTTAACCTTTTTATTTAACCTTTATTTAACCAGGAAGGGCTCATTTTGAGATTTTCAAGAGCGTCCTGGACAAGATAGGCAGCTCCAAGTCCTTATACAATTACAGACAGATAACATGAAAAGTTAACAGAATTAGAGTATAACAAAATCATAAAACAGCAAATTAAAAAAATATTGACAGGTCAAGGAATCAGCCTCAAAATCCTTCATCAATGATTTAAAAACACCAATCGGGACAAGTTCTTCCAGTTTAAAAGTATTTTGTAAGGCGTTCCAAGCCGACGGCGCAGAGTACATAAAACACCCTTTTACCAAATTCAGTTCGGACATTTGGAACAGCAGGATAAAGTCCAGCGAACGAAGAGAGAACCCACCACATTTCTGAACAATAAACACGGCCAAATAAAATGGTAGTAAACCCATAAATGGCTTTGTAAATAAAAGTATACCAGTGACTGAGCTGACGATAGACTAGAGAAGGCCAGATAACCCTGGTATATAAAGTGCAGTGGTGCATAAGGGTTTTGCAGGTTATAATACATCTCAATGGTAAAGGGTGTCAATTGATCTCGAACACTGATTGGAAGCATTCTTATATAAAATATCCCCATAGTCTAGTAAAGGCATAAATGTAGCTGATACTAGCCTCCTTCTGGCTTCAAAAGAAAAACAGGCCTTATTCCTAAAACTTCAGGTAGTCTAGTGGTTAGAGGAGGCAGGTAGTCTAGTGGTTAGAGGAGGCAGGTAGTCTAGTGGTTAGAGGAGGCAGGTAGTCTAGTGGTTAGAGGAGGCAGGTAGCCTAGTGGTTAGAGGAGGCAGGTAGCCTAGTGGTTAGAGGAGGCAGGTAGCCTAGTGGTTAGAGGAGGCAGGTAGCCTAGTGGTTAGAGGAGGCAGGTAGCCTAGTGGTTAGAGGAGGCAGGTAGCCTAGTGGTTAGAGGAGGCAGGTAGCCTAGTGGTTAGAGGAGGCAGGTAGCCTAGTGGTTAGAGGAGGCAGGTAGTCTAGTGGTTAGAGGAGGCAGGTAGTCTAGTGGTTAGAGGAGGCAGGTAGCCTAGTGGTTAGAGGAGGCAGGTAGCCTAGTGGTTAGAGGAGGCAGGTAGCCTAGTGGTTAGAGGAGGCAGGTAGCCTAGTGGTTAGAGGAGGCAGGTAGCCTAGTGGTTAGAGGAGGCAGGTAGCCTAGTGGTTAGAGGAGGCAGGTAGCCTAGTGGTTAGAGGAGGCAGGTAGCCTAGTGGTTAGAGGAGGCAGGTAGCCTAGTGGTTAGAGGAGGCAGGTAGCCTAGTGGTTAGAGGAGTTAGGTAGTCTAGTGGTTAGAGGAGGCAGGTAGTCTAGTGGTTAGAGGAGGCAGGTAGCCTAGTGGTTAGAGGAGGCAGGTAGCCTAGTGGTTAGAGGAGGCAGGTAGCCTAGTGGTTAGAGGAGGCAGGTAGCCTAGTGGTTAGGGGAGGCAGGTAGCCTAGTGGTTAGGGGAGGCAGGTAGCCTAGTGGTTAGAGGAGGCAGGTAGCCTAGTGGTTAGAGGAGGCAGGTAGCCTAGTGGTTAGAGGAGGCAGGTAGCCTAGTGGTTAGAGGAGGCAGGTAGCCTAGTGGTTAGAGGAGGCAGGTAGCCTAGTGGTTAGAGGAGGCAGGTAGCCTAGTGGTTAGAGGAGGCAGGTAGCCTAGTGGTTAGAGGAGGCAGGTAGCCTAGTGGTTAGAGGAGGCAGGTAGTCTAGTGGTTAGAGGAGGCAGGTAGTCTAGTGGTTAGAGGAGGCAGGTAGTCTAGTGGTTAGAGGAGGCAGGTAGCCTAGTGGTTAGAGGAGGCAGGTAGCCTAGTGGTTAGAGGAGGCAGGTAGCCTAGTGGTTAGAGGAGGCAGGTAGCCTAGTGGTTAGAGGAGGCAGGTAGCCTAGTGGTTAGAGGAGGCAGGTAGCCTAGTGGTTAGAGGAGGCAGGTAGCCTAGTGGTTAGAGGAGGCAGGTAGCCTAGTGGTTAGAGGAGGCAGGTAGCCTAGTGGTTAGAGGAGGCAGGTAGCCTAGTGGTTAGAGGAGGCAGGTAGCCTAGTGGTTAGAGGAGGCAGGTAGCCTAGTGGTTAGAGGAGGCAGGTAGCCTAGTGGTTAGAGGAGGCAGGTAGCCTAGTGGTTAGAGGAGGCAGGTAGCCTAGTGGTTAGGGGAGGCAGGTAGCCTAGTGGTTAGAGGAGGCAGGTAGCCTAGTGGTTAGAGGAGGCAGGTAGCCTAGTGGTTAGAGGAGGCAGGTAGCCTAGTGGTTAGAGGAGGCAGGTAGCCTAGTGGTTAGAGGAGGCAGGTAGCCTAGTGGTTAGAGGAGGCAGGTAGCCTAGTGGTTAGAGGAGGCAGGTAGCCTAGTGGTTAGAGGAGGCAGGTAGCCTAGTGGTTAGAGGAGGCAGGTAGCCTAGTGGTTAGAGAGTTGGACTAATAACCGAAAGGTTGCAAGATCGAATCCCCGAGCTGACAAGGTAGAAATCTGTCGTTCTACCCCTGAACAAGTCAGTTAACCCACTGTTCCTAGGCCGTTATTGAAAATAAGAATTTGTTCTTAACTGACTTGCCTAGTTAAATAAAGGTAAAATATTTTTTTTTATTAAAAGGTTTATTAATCAATAGAGATTTATCATTCAAATTATTACCAATATTTTATGTAGTTAGATTGGTAAAAACAAAGTCAAATTTATTGTGTGGTTGTATCTAGTGGTTAGAGCGTTGGACCAGTAACCGAAAGGTTGCTGGATCGAATCCCCGAGCTGACAAGGTTAAAATCTGACGTTCTGCCCCTGAACAAGGCAGTTAACCCACTGTACCCCCCCCCCCGCACCTCTCTGATTCACAGGGGTTGGGTTAAATGGGGAAGACACATTTCAGTTGAATGCCTTCAGGTAGGAGAGGAAGGTAGGTAGGTAGGGGGAAGGAGAGGTAGGTAGGTAGGTAGGGGGAAGGAGAGGTAGGTAGGCAGGTAGGTAGGTAGGTAGGTGGAAGGAGAGGTAGGTAGGTAGGGGGAAGGAGAGGTAGGTAGGTAGGTAGGTAGGGGGAAGGAGAGGTAGGTAGGTAGGTAGGGGGAAGGAGAGGTGGGTAGGTAGGTAGGGGGAAGGAGAGGTAGGTAGGTAGGTAGGGGGAAGGAGAGGTAGGTAGGTAGGTAGGGGGAAGGAGAGGTAGGTGGGTAGGTAGGTAGGGGGAAGGAGAGGTAGGTGGGTAGGTAGGTAGGGGGAAGGAGAGGTAGGTGGGTAGGTAGGTAGGGGGAAGGAGAGGTAGGTAGGGGGAAGGAGAGGTAGAGGGAGAGGTAGGGGGAAGGAGAGGTAGAGGGAGAGGTAGGGGGAAGGAGAGGTAGGTAGGGGGAAGGAGAGGTAGGTAGGTAGGGGGAAGGAGAGGTAGGTGGGTAGGTAGGTAGGGGGAAGGAGAGGTAGGTAGGGGGAAGGAGCGGGAGGGAGGTGGTAGGTAGGGGGAAAGGGAGAGAGGTAGGGGGAAGGGGAGGGAGAGAGGTAGGGGGAAGGGGAGGGAGAGAGGTAGGGGGAAGGAGAGGGAGAGAGGTAGGGGAAGGAGAGGGAGAGAGGTAGGGGGAAGGAGAGGTAGAGGGAGAGGTAGGGGGAAGGAGAGGTAGAGGGAGAGGTAGGGGGAAGGAGAGGTAGAGGGAGAGGTAGGGGGAAGGAGAGGTAGAGGGAGAGGTAGGTAGGTAGGTAGGGGGAAGGAGAGGTAGGTGGGTAGGTAGGTAGGGGGAAGGAGAGGTAGGTGGGTAGGTAGGTAGGGGGAAGGAGAGGTAGGTGGGTAGGTAGGTAGGGGGAAGGAGAGGTAGGTGGGTAGGTAGGTAGGGGGAAGGAGAGGTAGGTAGGGGGAAGGAGAGGTAGAGGGAGAGGTAGGGGGAAGGAGAGGTAGAGGGAGAGGTAGGGGGAAGGAGAGGTAGGTAGGTAGGTAGGTAGGGGGAAGGAGAGGTAGGTAGGTAGGTAGGTAGGGGGAAGGAGAGGTAGGTGGGTAGGTAGGTAGGGGGAAGGAGAGGTAGGTGGGTAGGTAGGTAGGGGGAAGGAGAGGTAGGTGGGTAGGTAGGTAGGGGGAAGGAGAGGTAGGTAGGGGGGAGGAGAGGTAGGTAGGGGGAAGGAGCGGGAGGGAGGTGGTAGGTAGGGGGAAAGGGAGAGAGGTAGGGGGAAGGAGAGGTAGAGGGAGAGGTAGGGGGAAGGAGAGGTAGGTAGGTAGGTAGGTAGGGGGAAGGAGAGGTAGGTGGGTAGGTAGGTAGGGGGAAGGAGAGGTAGGTGGGTAGGTAGGTAGGGGGAAGGAGAGGTAGGTGGGTAGGTAGGTAGGGGGAAGGAGAGGTAGGTGGGTAGGTAGGTAGGGGGAAGGAGAGGTAGGTAGGGGGAAGGAGAGGTAGAGGGAGAGGTAGGGGGAAGGAGAGGTAGGGGGGGAGGTAGGGGGAAGGAGAGGGAGGTAGGTAGGTAGGTAGGGGGAAGGAGAGGTAGGTAGGTAGGTAGGTAGGGGGAAGGAGAGGTAGGTGGGTAGGTAGGTAGGGGGAAGGAGAGGTAGGTGGGTAGGTAGGTAGGGGAAGGAGAGGTAGGTGGGTAGGTAGGTAGGGGGAAGGAGAGGTAGGTAGGGGGAAGGAGAGGTAGGTAGGGGGAAGGAGCGGGAGGGAGGTGGTAGGTAGGGGGAAAGGGAGAGAGGTAGGGGGAAGGGGAGGGAGAGAGGTAGGGGGAAGGAGAGGGAGAGAGGTAGGGGGAAGGAGAGGGAGAGAGGTAGGGGGAAGGAGAGGTAGAGGGAGAGGTAGGGGGAAGGAGAGGTAGAGGGAGAGGTAGAGGGAGAGGTAGGGGGAAGGAGAGGTAGAGGGAGAGGTAGGGGGAAGGAGAGGTAGAGGGAGAGGTAGGGGGAGGGAGAGGTAGAGGGAGAGGTAGGGGGAAGGAGAGGTAGAGGGAGAGGTAGGGGGAAGGAGAGGTAGAGGGAGAGGTAGGGGGAAGGAGAGGTAGAGGGAGAGGTAGAGGGAGAGGTAGGGGGAAGGAGAGGGAGAGGTAGGGGGAAGGAGAGGTAGAGGGAGAGGTAGGGGGAAGGAGAGGTAGGGGGAGGGAGAGGTAGGGGGAAGGAGAGGTAGAGGGAGAGGTAGGGGGAAGGAGAGGTAGAGGGAAAGAGAGGTAGAGGGAGAGGTAGGGGGAAAGAGAGGTATAGGGAGAGGTAGGGGGAAAGAAAGGTATAGGGGGAAGTAGAGGGAGAGAGGTAGGGGAAGGAGAGGGAGAGAGGTAGGGGAGGGAGAGGAAGAGAGGTAGAGGGAGAGAGGTAGGGGAAGGAGAGGAAGAGAGGTAGAGGGAGAGAGGTAGGGGAAGGAGAGGGAGAGAGGTAGGGGAAGGAGAGGGAGAGAGGTAGGGGAAGGAGAGGGAGAGAGGTAGGGGAAAGAGAGGGAGAGAGGTAGGGAAGGAGAGAGAGGTAGGGGAAAGAGAGAGATAGGGGGAGAGAGAGAGAGAGAGGTAGGGGGAAGGAGAGAGAGAGGTAGGGGGGAAGGAGAGAGAGGTAGGGGGAAGGAGAGAGAGGAAGGGGAGAGAGAGAGAGGGGTAGGGGGAAGGAGAGAGAGAGGTAGGGGGAAAGAGAGAGAGGTAGGGGGAAAGAGAGAGAGGTAGGGGAAGGAGAGGGAGAGAGGTAGGGGAAGGAGAGGGAGAGAGGTAGGGGAAGGAGAGGGAGAGAGGTAGGGGGAAGGAGAGAGAGGTAGGGGAAAGAGAGAGATAGGGGGAGAGAGAGAGAGAGGTAGGGGGAAGGAGAGAGAGAGGTAGGGGGAAGGAGAGAGAGAGGTAGGGGGAAGGAGAGAGAGAGGTAGGGGGGAAGGAGAGAGAGGTAGGGGGAAGGAGAGAGAGGAAGGGGAGAGAGGGGTAGGGGGAAGGAGAGAGAGAGGTAGGGGGAAAGAGAGAGAGGTAGGGGGAAGGAGAGAGAGGTAGGGGAAAGAGAGAGATAGGGGGAGAGAGAGAGAGATAGGGGGAGAGAGAGAGAGATAGGGGGAGAGAGAGAGAGGTAGGGGGAAGGAGAGAGAGAGGTAGGGGGGAAGGAGAGAGCGAGAGAGGTAGGGGGAAGGAGAGAGCGAGAGAGGTAGGGGGAAGGAGAGAGAGGTAGGGGGAAGGAGAGAGAGAGGTAGGGGGGAAGGAGAGAGCGAGAGAGGTAGGGGGAAGGAGAGAGAGGAAGGGGAGAGAGAGAGAGGGGTAGGGGGAAGGAGAGAGAGAGAGAGAGAGGTAGGGGGAAAGAGAGAGAGGTAGGGGGAAAGAGAGAGAGGTAGGGGGAAAGAGAGAGAGAGGTAGGGGGAAAGAGAGAGAGAGGTAGGGGGAAGGAGAGAGAGAGGTAGGGGGGAAGGAGAGAGAGGTTGGGGGAAGGAGAGAGAGTGAGCGGTAGGGGTCAAGGAGAGAGAGAGGTAGGGGGAAGGAGAGAGAGGTTGGGGGAAGGAGAGAGAGTGAGCGGTAGGGGTCAAGGAGGGAGAGAGGTAGGGGGAAGGAGAGAGAGTGAGCGGTAGGGGTCAAGGAGAGAGAGAGAAACAGGGTCAGCTCCAACCTTTATGTAACCATTCCCCTTCACCGTCAGCTTGAGTGCATGTGCAGCAGTGTGTGTGTGTGAGTACTATAGTAAAAGACAGGGATCACTCTCCTCTGTCCTGGCTACATTCAAAGACAATTCCTCCCTAAAGGGTCTGTCCTGAAAGAGCGAACATCAGCGGAAAAGCATCATGTTTGTTTTCTCCTCTGTTCCATCAGTGTGGCTAATGGACTAGTACCTTTAGGACTGACTGGCTGGCTGACTGACTGACTGACTGACTGGCAAGAAGGTGAGTCCTCCTTCTCCTCTGTTCCATCAGTGTGGCTAATGGACTAGTACCTTTAGGACTGACTGGCTGGCTGACTGACTGACTGACTGACTGGCAAGAAGGTGAGTCCTCCTTCTCCTCTGTTCCATCAGTGTGGCTAATGGACTAGTACCTTTAGGACTGACTGGCTGACTGGCTGGCTGACTGACTGACTGGCAAGAAGGTGAGTCCTCCTTCTCCTCTGTTCCATCAGTGTGGCTAATGGACTAGTACCTTTAGGACTGACTGGCTGACTGACTGACTGACAAGAAGGTGAGTCCTCCTTCTCCTCTTCTCTCCTTTCTCCATGTACCCCCTCCCTCCCTCCCTCCCACCTCCTAGCTTCACGCCATAGAAATGTCAACCAGCACAGAGGAGCTGGTGCTGCTCAGTTTGCTCCATCTCTAACTCAGGCATGCTCAGGATGTATGTACTCTGTTCTCCATTTCCTCTCCATCTTTCCTCTCCTCCTCTTTCTTGTCCTCCACTTCACACGCTGACTGAATGCCCGCTGCTCATTGAGAGACGAGCTGAGTGGATGACTTCCTCTTCCCTGTCAGAGCCAGAGATCTGTTGTGAAGTGGTGTGATGGGAGGAGTCAGAGGAGGCACGGCAGCATTGGAAACCACTTCTGTGTTATGCTCGGTTTCTCTCATGCTTTCTGTCTCTCTCTCTCTCTCTCTCTCTCTCACTCTGTCTCACTCTGTCTCTCTCGGTCTCTCTCGCTTTCGCTCTCTCACTCGGTCTCTCTCGGTCTCTCTCGTCCTTTCTGTCTCTCTCTCGGGCTCTCTCTCTCTCTCTCTCTCTCTCTCTCTCTCTCTCTCTCTCTCTCTCTCTCTCTCTCTCTCTCTCTCGGGCTCTCTCTCGGTCTCTCTCTCTCTCTCTCTGCTGCATGTTAACTTTGCTCCTACAGTACACTACTACCTCTCCCTGTAAACTGTTCTCTGGGCAGTCCGTGATTGGTACATCAATATTGATCAATCCTTGCATCCATATACTCTGTGTAGACAGTGGTTACATTTGTCTAGCTTCATCCTTCAGCTATTTACCAAAACAAGTGGCGGTGTGACCACTTAGTAGTTTTTCGAATCCCAGGTTTTCCCCGTTAACCCTCAGCCCAGCTCCAGCCCAGCTCCAGCCCTTCTCCAGCCCTTCTCCAGGCCAGCTCCAGCCCAGCTCCAGGCCAGCTCCAGGCCAGCTCCAGCCCAGCTCCAGCCCAGCTCCAGGCCAGCTCCAGGCTTGACCAGGCTGTTAAAACAGGATCTGTTGTGACCAAACTCTCTCTCTCTCTGCTGGAAAAGGTCACAGAGAGTAGGGCCCTGCACGGAGCTATTGAACCCTGGTCTAATAGAGGACAGATTGATACCCTCAACTTAATCCGTTTCTAGTCAATAAGGGACATCTCACCCACAGAGTATCCCTGTGTAAAGAACTAATGTTGTAGGCTATTTCATAATTTTTTTATTTTCTGTAGGATTTGTGTGTGTGTGGTACAATGTTTCAGATTTGTTTGTGACACTTCCTAGAGTTTTATTAGGTGTTGTTTTAACCAGTGGCAACCACACTTCAACATATTTTATGGCCCAGTAAAAACAGTACAAGTAGTAACAGTATAATGTCCCATATGGTCGTAGTAAAACTGTTAGCTGATCAGAATAATGTCCCATATGGTCGTGGTAAAACTGTTAGCTGATCAGAATAATGTCCCATATGGTCGTGGTAAAACTGTTAGCTGATCAGAATAATGTCCCATATGGTCGTGGTAAAACTGTTAGCTGATCAGTATAATGTCCCATTTGGTCGTAGTAAAACTGTTAGCTGATCAGAATAATGTCCCATATGGTCGTGGTAAAACTGTTAGCTGATCAGAATAATGTCCCATATGGTCGTGGTAAAACTGTTAGCTGATCAGTATAATGTCCCATTTGGTCGTAGTAAAACTGTTAGCTGATCAGAATAATGTCCCATATGGTCGTGGTAAAACTGTTAGCTGATCAGAATAATGTCCCATATGGTCGTAGTAAAGCTCTATCAGGTCGTAGTAAAACTGTTAGCTGATCAGTGATCATTGGTGTGTTCCCAGTCGCTGCCTTATTCACCGATTTGGGGGAAATTAAATATGTGGAACTTTAACAACAAAATGGCTGCAATTGATTCCCAGCAGGCAGACTGTGTTCTCCTCCCCTTCCTGTCTCAGACTCCTCCCCTTCCTGTCTCAGACTCCTTCCCTTCCTGTCTCAGACTCCTCCCCTTCCTGTCTCAGACTCCTCCCCTTCCTGTCTCAGACTCCTTCCCTTCCTGTCTCAGACTCCGTCCCTTCCTGTCTCAGACTCCTTCCCTTCCTGTCTCAGACTCCTTCCCTTCCTGTCTCAGACTCCTTCCTCTTGTACAGTTGTTGTTCCTCCAGAAAGATTACTGTAGCCGTGTGCAGCGTAGTAAAACCAAGGCATTATTTAGTTCTACTGTGATGAATGACCAGGCTTTCTGTTTCCTCTCTCCTCCAGATCTCTGGAGTACAGCGGCATCTACCATTCTCTCTCTCTCTCGCTCTCTCTCGCTCTCTCTCTCTCTCTCTGATTGGATAGACAGCCTGATGGTGAAACTCAACATGCCAGTGATGTCAACGACGGACTTCAGGTTGGTTAACTAATACATGATCCAAGTTGTTAGTGAGTAAAAACATTTTTATAATAGTCAGTTATATTATTTTATCCAGGGCAATAGTGTGTTACTTTTGTGGATTCTCTATGATTAAAATGTGGTTTTGACACACATTGTTCTATCTCTGTATAACATCATTCGTTGTTTATCTGTGACGTTACCTGCGTTTCCTGTTTCAGACTGTGAACCATGGGCAACGTGGAGAGCCAGAACGGCGACCATGCCTTCTACGGTACCCAACATGGCTACCTGTCCCGCAAACACATGTCTCGTTCCCTCCGCGTCTCCAAGCACCAGTCCAGCTCCGGTTCCAACCGCTGCACCCACGACCGCCACGCCACTCAGGGCAAAGTAGAACACCGTAACTCTGAGACCTCCACGCGTTCCAGCAGCACCCCTAGTATCCCACAGTCCTTAGCGGATCACGCCCTGGAGCCCTTCAACCAGACCAATGTCCTGTCAGACTTCTCCCCTATTTGGGTGGACCGCATGGCCATGAACCTCCGGCCCGTCTCCTTCCATACCCACCTAGACAACCCCTCTGTAGGGCCCCACCTGGACAACCCCTCTGTAGGCCCCCACCTGGACAACCCCTCTGTAGGCCCCCACCTGGACAACCCCTCTGTAGGGCCCCACCTGGACAACCCCTCTGTAGGCCCCCACCTGGACAACCCCTCTGTAGGCCCCCACCTGGACAACCCCTCTGTAGGCCCCCACCTGGACAACCCCTCTGTAGGCCCCCACCTGGACAACCCCTCTGTAGGCCCCCACCTGGACAACCCATCTGTAGGGCCCCAGTTAGACGCAGCAACACCAGGGACTAGACCCCAGTGCCCCCAGGACAGAGGTCTAGGCCTTTACAATAACACTGGGGAGGGGACCTACCTCCAGAAGACCAGAGACGGACCCCACGAACCCCGGGAGGGAGTTAGCTTCAAGAAGAAGAGGTCCAAATCAGCCGATATGTGGAGAGAAGACAGTCTGGAGTTCAGTCTGTCAGACCTCAGCCAGGAACACCTCACCAGGTTAGAGAAGACAGACCTCAGCCATGAACACCTCACCAGGTTAGAGAAGTCAGACCTCAGCCAGGAACACCTCACCAGGTTAGAGAAGACAGACCTCAGCCAGGAACACCTCACCAGGTTAGAGAAGTCAGACCTCAGCCAGGGAACACCTCACCAGGTTAGAGAAGACAGACCTCAGTCAGTAACACCTCACCAGGTTAGAGAAGACAGACCTCAGCCAGGAACACCTCACCAGGTTAGAGAAGACAGACCTCAGCCAGGAACACCTCACCAGGTTAGAGAAGACAGACCTCAGCCAGGAACACCTCACCAGGTTAGAGAAGACAGACCTCAGCCAGGAACACCTCACCAGGTTAGAGAAGTCAGACCTCAGCCAGGAACACCTCACCAGGTTAGAGAACACAGACCTCAGCCAGGAACACCTCACCAGGTTAGAGAAGTCAGACCTCAGCCAGGAACACCTCACCAGGTTAGAGAAGACAGACCTCAGCCAGGAACACCTCACCAGGTTAGAGAAGACAGACCTCAGCCAGGAACACCTCACCAGGTTAGAGAAGACAGACCTCAGCCAGGAACACCTCACCAGGTTAGAGAAGTCAGACCTCAGCCAGGAACACCTCACCAGGTTAGAGAACACAGACCTCAGCCAGGAACACCTCACCAGGTTAGAGAAGTCAGACCTCAGCCAGGAACACCTCACCAGGTTAGAGAAGTCAGACCTCAGCCAGGAACACCTCTACCAGGTTAGAGAAGTCAGACCTCAGCCAGGAACACCTCACCAGGTTAGAGAAGTCAGACCTCAGCCAGGAACACCTCACCAGGTTAGAGAAGTCAGACCTCAGCCAGGAACACCTCACCAGGTTAGAGAAGTCAGACCTCAGCCAGGAACACCTCACCAGGTTAGAGAAGTCAGACCTCAGCCAGGAACACCTCACCAGGTTAGAGAAGACAGACCTCAGCCAGGAACACCTCACCAGGTTAGAGAAGTCAGACCTCAGCCAGGAACACCTCACCAGGTTAGAGAAGACAGACCTCAGCCAGGAACACCTCACCAGGTTAGAGAAGTCAGACCTCAGCCAGGAACACCTCACCAGGTTAGAGAAGTCAGACCTCAGCCAGGAACACCTCACCAGGTTAGAGAAGTCAGACCTCAGCCAGGAACACCTCACCAGGTTAGAGAAGACAGACCTCAGCCAGGAACACCTCACCAGGTTAGAGAAGTCAGACCTCAGCCAGGAACACCTCACCGGGTTAGAGAATGACTGTTATATGAGGTTGTCTCACTTAGCTACCGTACTAACTGGAAGTCACTCTGGATATGCTAAATGACTAACATGTAAATGTAAAGAAACAGGCAACTGAAGGGTTGTCAGTTCAAATCAAATTTTTCCATCTCGTGTGAATTAATCAAGTATTCTCTCTCTTTTTCAGCACAGAGGAGATCATCGACACGGAGGAGGCAGATGACAGGGACTTCCCTGATTGTGAAGGCCTGCTGGGGCTCGTGTCCCCTGAGGGTCTGGAGGGCGTGGACGCTGCTGGCAGGGCCAACTCCCTGGATCAGCTGTATGGAGGTCAGAAGACCCCAACTCGGCGGCCCGTGGCACGCTATGCTAAGTGGCACCATGACGCTAACCGCGACGCCCGGGAGGGAGAGGACGATAAGATGCTGTCTCCGTCGGAGGAGGATGGGAACTCGTACGGAGCGTATACTCTGCCTTGTCGACGCTCACACTGCCTGTCTGAGGGACTGACCAATCACCAGGCTGCCTCTTGTAACACCATGCAGGGCCGCAGAGCACAGACCATACAGGTACTGTAGGATTACAGTCGCTAGTGAAAGACTACACACCCCTTGCACAGTCTTCACATTTTGCTGCCTTAAAATGTCATCTGAAAAAGCGATTACATTAAACAATTCCCCTACTGATCTACACAACCTGCTCCACATTTTCAAAGTTAAAGAACATTTTCTAAATTACTAAGAAATACAAAATGAGGATCCATTGATTGCTTATGTCTTCACCCCTCAGAGTTTATACTTGGTAGAAGCACCAATCCAGACAACTTCGTTGTTTTATTTTTAATTAATTTAAAGTTCTAACTTTCTTTTACTTTGTAGATCTGTAAAAAAAATATTTATAAATAATAAAATATTTCATTTTAAGGCAGCAAAATGTGAAGACTGCAACGTGTTTGTAGACTTTCACGAGTCGTATACTGTCTATAGTACACACTGATCACATATCAGCATTATTGTAAAATATGATATATTATGATCCTATAGCACAGAGCACACAGGTAGGATTGTACACTATCAGGGTTGGGGTTCAGTCGATTCAGAACGTAAACCAAATTCCAACTCCAATTTCAAATTTTCCTAATTGAAAAGCATCGAAGAGAATTTGACCCCCAGCCCTGACCCCCAGCCCTGACCCCCGCCCTGACCCCCAGCCCTGACCCCCAGCCCTGACCCCCAGCCCTGACCCCCAGCCCTGACCCCAGCCCTGGACCCCAGCCCTGACCCCCAGCCCTGACTAGCAGCACTAGCAGCACTAGCAACACTAGCAGCGCTAGCAACACTAGCAGCACTAGCAGCACTAGCAACACTAGCAGCACTAACAGCACTAGGAACACTAGCAGCACTAGCAGTACTAGGAACACTAGCAGTACTATGAGCACTAGCAGCACTAGCAGTACTAGCAACACTAGCAACACTAGCAACACTAGCAACACTAGCAGCACTAGCAGCACTAACAGCACTAGCAGTACTAGCAGCACTAGCAGCACTAGCAGCACTAGCAGTACTAGCAGCACTAGCAGCACTAGCAACACCAGCAACACTAGCAGCACTAGCAACACTAGCAGCACTAGCAGTACTAGCAACACTAGCAACACTAGCAGCACTAGCAGCACTAGCAACACTAGCAACACTAGCAACACTAGCAGCACTAGCAACACTAGCAACACTAGCAGCACTAGCAACACTAGCAGCTCGAGCAGCACGAGCAGTACGAGCAACACTAGCAGCACTAGCAACACTAGCAACACTAGCAGCTCGAGCAGTACGAGCAACACTAGCAGCACTAGCAGCACTAGCAACACTAGCAGCTCGAGCAGTACGAGCAACACTAGCAGCACTAGCAACACTAGCAAGAGGACAGCAGTTTCTCTCTCTCTCACTCTGTTTCTCTCTCTCTCTCGCTCTCTGTTTCTCTCTCTCTCTCGCTCTCTGTTTCTCTCTCTCTCGCTCTCTGTTTCTCTGTTTCTCTCTCTCTATCGGTCTCTGTTTGTCTCTCTCTCTCTCTGTCTCTCTCTCTCTCTCTGTTTCTCTCTCTCTCTGTTTCTCTCTCTCTCTCGCTCTCTGTTTCTCTCTCTCTCGCTCTCTGTTTCTCTCTCTCTCTATCGGTCTCTGTTTGTCTCTCTCTCTCTCTCTCTCTGTTTCTCTCTCTCTCTGTTTGTCTCTCTCTCTCTCTCTCTCTCTCTGTCTCTCTCTCTCTCTCTCTCTGTTTCTCTCTCTCTCTGTTTCTCTCTCTCTCGCACTTTGTTTCTTTCTCTCTCTCACTCTGTTTCTCTCTCTCTCTCTCAATTCAATTCAATTCAATTGATTTTATTGACATGGCAAGTTCATTATTACTTACATTGTCAAAGTATACATATCGAAAAATCAAATATATATGTATATATATACAAAATAGATATATATTTATATATAAATAAATGGTGGGACCAACAGCAATAATAATAGTAGTAGTGGACATGGGATTACCATTAACAACAACTACAACAACAATATTAATCAGAACAACTCACTCTGTTTCTCTCTCTCTCTATCGGTCTCTCTTTCTCTCTCTCTCTGTCTGTCTCTGTGTCTCTGTCTCTGTCTCTCTGTCTCTCTCTCTCTGTCTGTCTCTCTCTCTGTATGTCTCTCTGTCTCTGTCTGTTTAGTAGTAGTAACATGTTATAGTAGTAGTAGTAGTAACATGGTATAGTAGTAGTAGTAGTAGTAGTAGTAACAGGGTATAGTAGTAACAGGGTACAGTAGTAGTAGTAACATGGTATAAAAGTAGTGACATGGTATAGTAGTAGTAGTAACAGGGTATAGTAGTAGTAGTAACAGGGTATAGTAGTAGTAGTAGTAGTAACAGGGTATAGTAGTAACAGGGTACAGTAGTAGTAGTAACATGGTATAAAAGTAGTAACATGGTATAGTAGTAGTAGTAACAGGGTATAATAGTAGTAGTAGAAGTAACAGGGTATATTAGTATAAATAATAATAGTAATAATAGTAGTAATAATAATAGTAGTAATAATAATAGTAGTAATAATAGTAGTAATAATAATAGTAATAATAATAGTAGTAGTAGTAACAGGGTACAGTAGTAGTAGTAGTAACAAGGTATAGTAGTAGTAGTAACAGGGTACAGTAGTAGTAGTAACAGGTTATAGTAGTAGTAACAGGGTATAGTTGTAGTAACATGGTATAGTAGTAGTAGTAGTAACAGGGTATAGTAGTAGTAGTAACAGGGTACAGTAGTAGTAGTAACAGGGTATAGTAGTAGTAACAGGGTATAGTAGTAGTAACAGGGTATAGTAGTAGTAGTAACATGGTATAGTAGTAGTAGTAACAGGGTATAGTAGTAGTAGTAGTAACAGGGTATAGTAGTAGTAGTAACAGGGTATAGTAGTAGTAACATGGTATAGTAGTAGTAGTAACAGGGTATAGTAGTAACAGGGTACAGTAGTAGTAGTAACATGGTATAAAAGTAGTGACATGGTATAGTAGTAGTAGTAACAGGGTATAGTAGTAGTAGTGGTAACAGGGTATAGTAGTAACAGGGTACAGTAGTAGTAGTAACATGGTATAAAAGTAGTAACATGGTATAGTAGTAGTAGTAGTAACAGGGTACAGTAGTAGTTGTAACATGGTATAAAAGTAGTAACATGGTATAGTAGTAGTAGTAACATGGTATAGTAGTATTAGTAGTAACAGGGTATAGTAGTAGTAGTAGTAACATGGTATAAACGTAGTAACAGGGTATAGTAGTAGTAGTAACATGGTATAAAAGTAGTAACAGGGTGTAGTAGTAGTAGTAGTAGTAACAGGGTGTAGTAGTAGTAGTAGTAGTAACAGGGTGTAGTAGTAGTAGTAGTAGTAGTAGTAGTAACAGGGTGTAGTAGTAGTAGTAGTAGTAACAGGGTGTAGTAGTAGTAGTAGTAGTAGTAACAGGGTGTAGTAGTAGTAGTAGTAGTAGTAACAGGGTGTAGTAGTAGTAGTAGTAGTAGTAACATGGTATAAAAGTAGTAACAGGGTATAGTAGTATTAGTAGTAACAGGGTGTAGTATTAGTAGTAACAGGGTATAGTAGTAGTAACATGGTATAGTAGTAGTAGTAGTAACAGGGAATAGTAGTAGTAGTAGTAGTAACAGGGTGTAGTATTAGTAGTAACAGGGTATACTATTATAAATACTAATAGTAACCGCAATAATAATAATAATAGTAGTAATAATAGTAATGATAATCTAAATAATAATAGTAGTAATAAGTCATAATAATACAACTAATAATAATACTAATAATAATAGCAGTAATAATAGTAACAATAACAGCAATAATAATAATACTAATAATATAAATAATAATAGTACTACTACTACTAATAATAAGTAATAATAATAATGGTAATAATAGAAATAATAATAGTACTACTACTAATAATAATACTAATAATAGTAATAACGGTAATAATAACAATACTAATAATGGTAATAATAATACTAATGATAGAAATAATAGTACTACTACCAATAATAATACTAATAATAGTAATAACGGTAATAATAACAATACTAATACTGGTAATAATAATACTAATAATAGTACTAATAATAGTAACAATAGTAATAAGTAGTAATAATAGTAATTATAATAGTAATAATAATAATAGTAATAATAATAAGCAACAATAATTGTAACAATAATTGTAATAATAATAGTAACAATAATTGTAATAATAATAAGTAACAATTTACTTGATACCAGCATCATAACACTTTACGACACGGTCATAACCATGTCATAAAATGTCAACCTGTCATAATAACCTGTCATAATATCTTCATAACCTGTCATGATATGTTCATAACCTGTCATGACCCACATATGTACACAAGCATTATGACCATCATGATCATATAAGCCAGATAGGCCTATCACGTACATGCCCTTATGTCAATCATCAGTAAAAAACATGGTGTCTTGTCCTGTTCCTGAAATCTGCTCCTGCATTCATCCCAGTCATCAGCAACAGAGCATTGGGGTAGGTACATGTCTGACATCAATGTGTGCACAATTACAATGATAATTTAATATAGTCAATTTCAGAAAACATTATATAACATACTGATGACAAGTAGGCTATGGTGTAACGGAATGTTAAGCCTTGTGTGATAGATTTTGACACTCTTATGTAGGTGTCCATAACCAGCCATAAAATAACACAATATATGCCAAGTAAAGCGTTAGATAGTAGTGTATATAGAGCCAGTAAATAGTAATGTGTATAGATACAGTATATACTGTAGGGTGTATAGATACAGTAGCTGTAGTGTTTATAGATACAGTACATACTGTAGTGTATATAGAGCCAGTAAATAGTAGTGTGTATAGATACAGTATATACTGTAGTGTATATAGATACAGTAGCTGTAGTGTTTATAGATACAGTACATACTGTAGTGTATATAGAGCCAGTAAATAGTAATGTGTATAGATACAGTACATACTGTAGGGTGTATAGATACAGTAGCTGTAGTGTTTATGATACAGTACATATGTGGTGTATAGATACAGTAGCTGTAGTGTTTATAGATACAGTACATACTGTAGTGTATATAGAGCCAGTAAATAGTAATGTGTATAGATACAGTACATACTGTAGTGTATATAGATACAGTAGCTGTAGTGTTTATAGATACAGTACATACTGTAGTGTATATAGAGCCAGTAAATAGTAATGTGTATAGATACAGTACATACTGTAGTGTATATAGATACAGTAGCTGTAGTGTTATAGATACAGTACATACTGTAGTGTATATAGGCCAGTAAATAGTAATGTGTATAGATACAGTACATACTGTAGGGTGTATAGATACAGTAGCTGTAGTGTTTATAGATACAGTACATACTGTAGGGTGTATAGATACAGTAGCTGTAGTGTTTATAGATACAGTACATACTGTAGTGTATATAGAGCCAGTAAATAGTAATGTGTATAGATACAGTACATACTGTAGGGTGTATAGATACAGTAGCTGTAGTGTTTATAGATACAGTACATACTGTAGTGTATATAGATACAGTAGCTGTAGTGTTTATAGATACAGTACATACTGTAGTGTATATAGAGCCAGTAAATAGTAATGTGTATAGATACAGTACATACTGTAGGGTGTATAGATACAGTAGCTGTAGTGTTTATAGATACAGTACATACTGTAGGGTGTATAGATACAGTAGCTGTAGTGTTTATAGATACAGTATATACTGTAGGGTGTATAGATACAGTACATACTGTAGGGTGTATAGATACAGTAGCTGTAGTGTTTATAGATACAGTACATACTGTAGGGTGTATAGATACAGTACATACTGTAGGGTGTATAGATACAGTAGCTGTAGTGTTTATAGATACAGTACATACTGTAGTGTATATAGAGCCAGTAAATAGTAATGTGTATAGATACAGTACATACTGTAGGGTGTATAGATACAGTAGCTGTAGTGTTTATAGATACAGTACATACTGTAGGGTGTATAGATACAGTAGCTGTAGTGTTTATAGATACAGTATATACTGTAGGGTGTATAGATACAGTACATACTGTAGGGTAGGTACCTTTGAGGCAGACCCAGTAGCTCTTCCACTTCCTCCTGGTGGCTGACTCCACCTTCTTGTTCTTCTTGTGAACCAGGAAGTTCTTGACAGCCAGACGGCCCGCCTTCCTCACGGTTCCCTGGGCAACGCTGAGCAGGGGATCTGATTGGTAGGCTGAGCTCATGACGCTCTGTTCGTCACTCAGGGCTGACCCCGCCTCCTCCAGACTCTCTGTCTGACACGAGCTCATCTCCAACTCCTGATCATAACAACATTACATTCAAATCAATAAAACTTTATTGTCCCCGAACAAACAGCAATTTGTTTGCAGCATACACTACTGAATAACAGACTAAATGGAAACTTGGCAACAACAACTGCCCGAGTTACACCAGGAACGCACAATCCCTCCATCAGTGCTCAGACTGTCCGCAATAGGCTGAGAGAGGCTGGACTGAGGGCTTGTAGGCCTGTTGTAAGGCAGGTCCTCACCAGACATAACCGGCAACATCACCGACATAATCGCCTATGGGCACAAACCCACCATTGCTGGACCAGACAAGACTGGCAAAAAGTGCTCTTCACTGACGAGTCACGGTTTTATCTCACCAGGGGTGATGGTCGGATTCGCGTTTATCTTCAAAGGAATGAGCGTTACACCGAGGCCTGTACTCTGGAGCGGGATCGATTTGGAGGTGGAGGGTCCGTCATGGTCTGAGGTGGTGTGTCACAGCATCATCGGACTGAGCTTGTTGTCATTGCAAGCAATCTCAACGCTGTGCGTTACAGGGAAGACGTCCTCCTCCCTCATGTGGTACCCTTCCTGCAGGCTCATCCTGACATGACCCTCCAGCATGACAATGCCACCAGCCATACTGCTCGTTCCTTGCGTGGAATGTCAGTGTTCTGCCATGGCCAGCAAAGAGCCCGGATCTCAATCCCATTGAGCACGTCTGGGACCTATTGGATCGGAGGTTGAGGGCTAGGACCATTCCCCTCAGAAATGTCCAGGAACTTGCAGATGCAAGTTCGCTGTGTACTACTCCCTTCACAGAACAGCGCAAACTAGCTCTAACGAGATTAGAAAGAGGAGTGGGAGGCCCCGGTGCACAACTGAGCAAGAGGACAAGTACATTAGAGTGTCTAGTTTGAGAAACAGACGACTCACAATTCCTCAACTGGCAGCTTCATTAAATAGTACCCGCAAAACACCAGTCCCAACGTCAACAGTGAAGAGGCGACTCCGGGATGCTGGCCTTCTAGGCGGTGAAGGGAGTAGTACACAGCGTTGTACGAGATCTTCAGTTTCTTGGCAATTTCTCGCATGGAATAGCCTTAATTTCTCAGAACAAGAATAGACTGATGAGTTGCAGAAGAAAGTCTTTGTTTCTGGCCATTTTGAGCCTGTAATCAAACCCACAAATGCTGATGCTCCAGATACTCAACTAAAGAAGGCCAGTTTTATTGCTTCTTTAATCAGAAGAACAGTTTTCAACTGTGCTAACATAATTGAAAAATTGGATTAGCTAACACAACGTGCCATTGGAACACAGGAGTGATGGTTGCTGATAATGGGCCTCTGTACGCCTATGTAGATATTCCATTTAAAAAATCTGCCGTTTCCAGCTACAATAGTCATTTACAACATTAACAATGTCTACACTGTATTTCTGACCAATTTGATGTTAGTTTAATGGGGGAAAAAATGCTTTTCTTTCAAGAACAAGGACATTTCTAAGTGACACCAAACACCACTCCACAAATTTCTTGTTAACAAACTATAGTTTTGGCAAGTCGGTTAGGACATCTACTTTGTGCATGACATAAGTCATTTTTCCAACAATTGTTTACAGACAGATGATTTCACTTATAATTCACAATTCCAGGGGGTCAGAAGTTTACATACACTAAGTTGACTGTGCCTTTAAACAGCTTGGAAAATTACAGAAAAGGATGTCATGGCTTGTCATGTCATGTCATTTGCTTGACATCATGGGGAAATCAAAAGAAATCAGTCAAGACCTCAGAAAAAAAATTGGAGACCTCCACAAGTCTGGTTCATCCTTGGGAGAAAATTCCAAACGTCTGAAGGTACCACGTTCATCTGAACAAACAATAGTATACAGGTATAAACCACATGGGACCACGCAGCCTCATACCGCTCAGGAAGGAGACGCGATCTTCTCCTGGAGATGAACTACTTTGGTGCGAAAAGGGAAATCAACCCAGAACACAGCAAAGGACCTTGTGAAGATGCTGGAGGAAACAGGTACAAAGATCTATATCCCAGTAAAACGAGTCCTATATGACATAACCTGAAAGGCCGCTCAGCAAGGAGAAGCCACTGCTCCAAAACGCATAAAAAGCCAGACTGTGTTTGCACTGCACATGGGGACAAAGATCTACTTTTTGGAGAAATTCCTCTGGTCTGATGAAACAAAAATAAACTGTTTGGCCATAATGACCATCGTTATGTTTGGAGGAAAAGGGGAGGCTTGCAAGCCAAAGAACACCTAACCAACCTGAAGCACGGGGGTGGCAGCATCATGTTGTGGGGGTGCTTTGCTGCAGGGGACTGGTGCACTTCACAAAATAGATGAATCATGACAGGAAAATTTTGTGGTTATATTAAAGCAACATCCAAGACATCAGTAGGAATTAAGCTTGTCGCAAATGGGTCTTCCAAATGAACAATGCCCCAAGCAACTCCAAAGTTGTGGCAAGCAAGGACAACAAATTCAAGGTATTGGAGTGGCCATCACAAAGCCCTGACCTCAATCCTTAGAAAATTGTGGGCAGAACTGAAAAGGCGTGTGCGAGCAAGAGGCCTACAAACCTGATCAGTTACACCAGCTCTGTCAGGAGGAATGGGCCAGAATTCCCCAACTTATGTGGGAAGCTTGTGGAAGGCTACCCAAACTTTGACCCAAGTTAAACAATTTAAAGGCAATGCTACCAAATACTAATTGAATGTAACTTCTGACCCACTGGGAATGTGATGAAAGAAATAAAGCTAACTAAATCATTCTCTCTACTATTATTCTGACATTTCACATTCTTAAAATAAAGTGGTGATCCTAACTGACCTAAGACAGGACATTTTTACTAGGATTAAATGTCAGGAATTGTGAAAAACTGAGTTAAATGTATTTGGCTAAGGTGTATGTAAACTTCCGACTTCAACTGTATATGTGTGTATGTGTATGTGTGTGTATGTATGTATGTGTGTGATTGTTTATGTGTGTGTGTGTGTGTGTGTGTGTGTGTGTGTGTGTGTGTGTGTGTGTGTGTGTGTGGTGTGTGTGTGTTATGTTATATATATGTTGTGTGTGTGTGTGTGGTGTGTGTGTGTGTGTGTGTGTGTGTTGTGGTTGTGTGTGTGTGGTGTGTGTGAACCAGAACCACCACCCACCTGTCTGAAGTTCTCGTAGACCCCCTGGACCCCATCACTGTGTGTGTGTGTGTGAACCAGAACCACCACCCACCTGTCTGAAGTTCTCGTAGACCCCCTGGACCCCATCACTGGGCGCTCCCCCGCTGCTGCTTCCGCTGTCGCTGCCAGCGAACAGGCTCCGCCCCGCCGCCGAGCACACGGAGAAGGACATAGACATGGTCTTATAGCGCCGGGAGTGATGCTCCGCCCCCGACGCCGTCACCCCGTCGATGCCACTGTCCTCGTACTCACTGCCCTCTCCGGCTGTCACATCCTGGAAACACACACGTACAGACACACGGGTAAGACACACACACAGGTAGAGGTGGGACGGACGGACGGACGGACGGACGGACGGACGGACACACACACGTACAGACACACGGGTGAGACAAACACACAGGTAGATGTGGGACGGACAGACGGACGGACACACACACACGTACAGACACACAGGTGAGATACACACACAGGTAGAGGTGGGACGGACGGATGGACGGACACACACACGTACAGACACACGGGTGAGATACACACACACGGGTGAGATACCTACAGATACTGATCCTAGCCTACATTAGCCTAGCCTACAGATACTGATCCTAGCCTACCTTAGCCTAGCCTACAGATACTAATCCTAGCCTACCTTAGCCTAGCCTACAGATACTGATCCTAGTCTACCTTAGCCTAGCCTACAGATACTGATCCTAGCCTACCTTAGCCTAGCCTACAGATACTGATCCTAGTCTACCTTAGCCTACAGATATGGATCCTAGCCTACCTTAGCCTAGCCTACAGATACGGATCCTAGCCTACCTTAGCCTAGCCTACAGATACTGATCCTAGCCTACCTTAGCCTAGCCTACAGATACTGATCCTAGCCTACCTTAGCCTAGCCTACAGATACTGATCCTAGCCTATCTTAGCCTAGCCTACAGATACTGATCCTAGTCTACCTTAGCCTAGCCTACAGATACTGATCCTAGTCTACCTTAGCCTAGTCTACAGATACTGATCCTAGTCTACCTTAGCCTAGCCTACAGATACTGATCCTAGCCTACCTTAGCCTAGTCTACAGATACGATCCTAGCCTACCTTAGCCTAGCCTACAGATACTGATCCTAGCCTACCTTAGCCTAGCCTACAGATACTGATCCTAGCCTACCTTAGCCTAGCCTACAGATACTAATCCTAGCCTACCTTAGCCTAGCCTACAGATACTGATCCTAGTCTACCTTAGCCTAGCCTACAGATACTGATCCTAGTCTACCTTAGCCTAGCCTACAGATACTGATCCTAGACTACCTTAGCCTAGCCTACAGATACTGATCCTAGCCTAACGATACTGATCCTAGTCTACCTTAGCCTAGCCTACAAATACTGATCCTAGACTACCTTAGCCTAGCCTACAGATACTGATCCTAGTCTACCTTAGCCTAGCCTACAGATACTGATCCTAGACTACCTTAGCCTAGCCTACAGATACTGATCCTAGCCTAACGATACTGATCCTAGTCTACCTTAGCCTAGCCTACAGATACTGGTCCTAGTCTACCTTAGCCTAGCCTACAGATACTGATCCTAGTCTACCTTAGCCTAGCCTACAGATACTGATCCTAGTCTACCTTAGCCTAGCCTACAGATACTGATCCTAGTCTACCTTAGCCAACGTTGGACAAGAGCGTTACATAATCATTACATTAATTATTCACAGCCAATAATTGTCCTGACCTAACCTGACATAGCATGATGTAATAGCCTGAAGTCTCCAGTTCTTCTGACTGGCTGACTGACTGACTGAGGAATCTAAGGAAGGTTCAACCAAACTGTTATCCCACCGTCAGGTCACATGACCATATCATGCGCTTGGCAGCTCCATTCACGGGCTGCCCGCCTCATGATGACAGCACCACCACCACACAGCCTCATGATGACAGCACCACCACCAGACAGCCTTATGATGACAGCACCACCACCACACAGCCTCATGATGACAGCACCACCACACAGCCTCATGATGACAGCACCACCACACAGCCTCATGATGACAGCACCACCACCACACAGCCTCATGATGACAGCACCACCACACAGCCTCATGATGACAGCACCACCACACAGCATCATGACAGCACCACTACCACACAGCATCATGACAGCACCACTACCACACAGCCTCATGATGACAGCACCACTACCACACAGCCTCATGATGACAGCACCACCACCACACAGCCTCATGATGACAGCACCACCACCACACAGCCTCATGATGACAGCACCACCACCTCACAGCCTCATGATGACAGCACCACCACCTCACAGCCTCATGATGACAGCACCACCACCACCACACAGCCTCATGATGAAAGCACCACCACCACACAGCCTCATGATGACACACCACCACCACCTCACAGCCTCATGATGACAGCACCACCACCACACAGCCTCATGATGAACAGCCACACCACCACCACAGCCTCATGATGACAGCACCACCACACCACACAGCCTCATGATGACAGCACCACCACCACCACACAGCCCATGATGACAGCACCACCACCACCACACAGCCTCATGATGACAGCACCACCACCACCACACAGCCTCATGATGACAGCACCACCACCACCACACAGCCTCATGATGACAGCACCACCACCACCACACAGCCTCATGATGACAGCACCACCACCACCACACAGCCTCATGATGACAGCACCACCACCACCTCACAGCCTCATGATGACAGCACCACCACCACCTCACAGCCTCATGATGCAGCACCACCACCACCACACAGCCTCATGATGACAGCACCACCACCACACAGCCTCATGATGACAGCACCACCACCACACAGCCTCATGATGACAGCACCACCACCAGACAGCCTCATGATGACAGCACCACCACCAGACAGCCTCATGATGACAGCACCACCACCACACAGCCTCATGATGACAGCACCACCACCACACAGCCTCATGATGACAGCACCACCACCACCACCACCACCAGACAGCCTCATGATGACAGCACCACCACCACACAGCCTCATGATGACAGCACCACCACCACCACCACCACACAGCCTCATGATGACAGCACCACCACCACACAGCCTCATGATGACAGCACCACACACACACATTTTACTGTTACACTGTTTCCCAGGCCCCCCTCATTATCATAAAGGACTGAGGAATTCCAAACAGGGAGTGACTTTACAACCCACCCCCCTTGCAGCCCCCCCACCCCCCTCGCAGGCCCCCCACCCCCTTGCAGGCCCCCCCACAGGAGAACACATTACACACTGGTGCTTTATTATCAGCTCTAGGAACAGGAGTGAAAGAGGAATATCTCTCAGACACAATGAAGAGGAAGGAGGAGAGTTCAGAGG